>NC_091165.1:15567246-15629841 GCF_040958095.1 Procambarus clarkii
AGTGGCCTCGCCCGACCGCCGGAAGTGGCCTCGCCCGACCGCCGGAAGTGGCCTCGCCCGACCGCCGGAAGTGGCCTCGCCCGACCGCCGGAAGTGACCTCGCCCGACCGCCGGAAGTGACCTCGCCCGACCGCCGGAAGTGACCTCGCCCGACCGCCGGAAGTGACCTCGCCCGACCGCCGGAAGTGGCCTCGCCCGACCGCCGGAAGTGACCTCGCCCGACCGCCGGAAGTGACCTCGCCCGACCGCCGGAAGTGACCTCGCCCGACCGCCGGAAGTGACCTCGCCCGACCGCCGGAAGTGACCTCGCCCGACCGCCGGAAGTGACCTCGCCCGACCGCCGGAAGTGACCTCGCCCGACCGCCGGAAGTGACCTCGCCCGACCGCCGGAAGTGACCTCGCCCGACCGCCGGAAGTGACCTCGCCCGACCGCCGGAAGTGACCTCGCCCGACCGCCGGAAGTGACCTCGCCCGACCGCCGGAAGTGACCTCGCCCGACCGCCGGAAGTGACCTCGCCCGACCGCCGGAAGTGACCTCGCCCGACCGCCGGAAGTGACCTCGCCCGACCGCCGGAAGTGACCTCGCCCGACCGCCGGAAGTGACCTCGCCCGACCGCCGGAAGTGACCTCGCCCGACCGCCGGAAGTGACCTCGCCCGACCGCCGGAAGTGACCTCGCCCGACCGCCGGAAGTGACCTCGCCCGACCGCCGGAAGTGACCTCGCCCGACCGCCGGAAGTGACCTCGCCCGACCGCCGGAAGTGACCTCGCCCGACCGCCGGAAGTGACCTCGCCCGACCGCCGGAAGTGACCTCGCCCGACCGCCGGAAGTGACCTCGCCCGACCGCCGGAAGTGACCTCGCCCGACCGCCGGAAGTGACCTCGCCCGACCGCCGGAAGTGACCTCACCCGACCGCCGGAAGTGACCTCACCCGACCGCCGGAAGTGACCTCACCCGACCGCCGGAAGTGACCTCACCCGACCGCCGGAAGTGACCTCACCCGACCACCGGAAGTGACCTCACCCGACCACCGGAAGTGACCTCACCCGACCACCGGAAGTGACCTCACCCGACCACCTGAAGTGACCTCACCCGACCACCGGAAGTGACCTCACTCGACCACCGGAAGTGACCTCACAAAAACCCTGGTATACACAAAAAGGAAATGTTACTTAAGGATAAGCCAGGCGGCATATCAACAAATAGACATCAAATATTTACAACCATTTCGGTGAATCAATTTTTAACTCGTCCAAACTGTGGGTTATATACCCTATACAGTTGCATGTAATTCAATTTCAGAACTGAATATTGCTTTTTTCCAAATTTATTATTTAAATATATTTCGGCGTTCGTTCCCATCTATAATTGAAAATTCTAATATAGACACCATCGGCAAACATCAAAGGTTGTGTGTAAAATCCTTTTTTAAACTGGATTCTAACATCAATATATCCAAGTGTTGTATTGTATACAGCTTGAGGGGCGTGTACAGGGCCACGGAATACCAGTATTCTACTGTATGAACGGTAAATAATACCGATCAATATGTACTCTGACCATTATAAACCACCAAGTATATATTTTATAGCCTTGGCTCCTGCTGCTTCTGTGTTACAAATCATATTTTATTGTATACTTTACTGAAGGTTCAAGTGTTATTGTTATAGGGAGGCGTTGGAAAGGTGAGAGCCAGTTGTTGTATTGAGATAGTTGGTTGTTGTGGTCCTGGTTTGTTGTGGGACCTTCTGGTCTCTTCTCTTCCTTTCTCATCTTTATTACCTTACACTTGTTGGGATTCAGTTCCATCAGTCATTTGTTTGACCACTCCTGGAATTTGTCAAGGTCCTCTTGTAACTTCTTGTACCTGGTTGATACCTGGTTGATGGGGTTCTGGGAGTTCTTCTACTCCCCAAGCCCGGCCCGAGGCCATGCTCGACTTGTGAGAGTTTGGTCCACCAGGCTGTTGCTTGGAGCGGCCCGCAGGCCCACATACCCACCACAGCCCGGTTGGTCCGGCACTCCTTGGAGGAATAAATCTAGTTTCCTCTTGAAAATGTCCACGGTTGTTCCGGCAATATTTCTTATGCTTGCTGGGAGGACGTTGAACAACCGCGGACCTCTGATGTTTATACAGTGTTCTCTGATTGTGCCTATGGCACCTCTGCTCTTCATTGGTTCTATTCTACATTTTCTTCCATGTCGTTCACTCCAGTACGTTGTTATTTTACTGTGTAGATTTGGTACTTGGCCCTCCAGTATCTTCCAGGTGTATATTATTTGATATCTCTCTCGTCTTCTTTCTAGTGAGTACATTTGGAGGGCTTTGAGACGATCCCAATAATTTAGGTGCTTTATTGCGTCTATGCGTGCCGTATATGTTCTCTGTATTCCCTCTATTTCAGCAATCTCTCCTGCTTTGAAGGGGGAAGTGAGTACTGAGCAGTACTCAAGACGGGACAACACAAGTGCCTTGAAGAGTACAACCATTGTGATGGGATCCCTGGATTTGAAAGTTCTCGTAATCCATCCTATCATTTTTCTGGCTGTCGCAATATTTGCTTGGTTATGCTCCTTAAACGTTAGGTCGTCCGACATTATTATTCCCAAATCCTTTACATGCTGTTTTCCTACTATGGGTACATTTGATTGTGTTTTGTACTCTGTATTATGTTTAAGGTCCTCATTTTTACCGTACCTGAGTACCTGGAATTTATCACTGTTAAACATCATGTTATTTTCTGATGCCCAGTCGAAAACTTTATTAATATCAGCTTGAAGTTTTTCAATGTCCTCAGCCGAGGTAATTTTCATACTGATTTTTGTGTCATCTGCAAAGGATGATACGAAGATGATTGATGATTGTATTCCTCATCTGTTTTCACTTTATCAGCTTTGCATCATCTGCAAACATTAACACGTCCGAGCTCAGGCCTTCAAGTAAATCCTTTACATACATAAGGAACAACAGTGGTACCAGGACAGTGTCTTTTGGGACCCCCGCTTGTTACATTCCTCCACCTTGAAACCACCTCTCTGACTGTGACTCTTTGCTTTCTATCAGATACTCTCTCACCCAGTTCAGTGTTTTCCCAGTTATCCCTGTCTGCTTCTCTCTCTTGTACAATAGTCTTTCGTGGTGAATAGTGTCGAATGCTTTTTGATAGTCTAGGAAAAATACAGTCTACCCAGCCTTCCTTTTCCTGTCGTATTTTAAGTAACCTTGTCATAAAACTCAATCAAGTTTGTCATTCACGACTTAACATTTCTAAATCCATGCTAATTTTTGTCACATAGTTGATCTTATCCAGATGCTCCTCCATTCTCGACCTGATTACTTTCTCCAGCGCTTTACAAGATCTATTTGTTAGTGAAACTGGCCTGAAGTTTAGTGTCTCCTTTCCATCCCCATTCTTGAATATTGGGACTACGTTTGCTCTTGACCAAACATCTGGGAGGTTGCCCTGTCTCAAGCATTTTATTAACAATTTTAGAAAACGGGTGATTGTATTTTTGTTGCATCCTTCAGCATTCATGGTGAGACTAGGTTAGGCCCGTTGATTTTGTAACATCTAGTGCCTTCAGGATTTGTCTCACCTACAATAGCTACACTGCCATCCAGTGTTTCCTCTGGCCTTTCATTTTACAACCTTGATCTCCATGCTAGTTCCACTGTAAAGCCCAGGGGCCAGATTATCGAAGCAGTTATGCAAGTACTTACGAACGTGTACATCTTTCCTCAATCTTTGACGGCTTTGGTTACATTTATTAAACAGTTTACAAACATGAAAACGTGCCAATCAACTGTTGTTATTGTTATAAACAGCCTCCTGGTACTTAGCTCATTAACTGTTTAATAATTGTAAACAAAGCCGCCAAAGATTGAGAAAAGATGTAAAGGTTCGTAAGTGTTCGAGTAACTGTTTCGTGAATCTGGCCCCTGAAGTCTTTTGTTAAGGTCCTTACATGCCTCATTATCATTTTTGTGAGAACTCCCTCTTGTTTCTTCAATCTGAGAGCATGGTCTCGCACTGTCGTTTTTCTCATTATATTACTATAGAACAGCTTTGGTTGTTTCTTATCTTTCGCAGCCACCGTATACTATAAGTTGATCAATCCAGCGACCCAACGTCAAATAGTCTTCGTTTCACACCATATTTTCCAAGGTCTGCCATTTAAACTTATATATATATATATATATATATATATATATATATATATATATATATATATATATATATATATATATATATATATTTATTTATATATATATATGTCGTACCTAGTAGCCAGAACTCACTTCTCAGCCTACTATGCAAGGCCCGATTTGCCTAATAAGCAAAGTTTTACTGAATTAATATATTTTCTCTAATTTTTTCTTATGAAATGATAAAGCTACCCATTTCATTATGTATGAGGTCAATTTTTTTTTATTGGAGTTAAAATTAACGTAGATATATGACCGAACCTAACCAACCCTACCTAACCTAACCTATCTTTATAGGTTAGGTTAGGTAGCCGAAAACGTTAGGTTAGGTAGGTTAGGTAGTCGAAAAAACATTAATTCATGAAAACTAAGCTTATTAGGCAAATCGGGCCTTGCATAGTAGGCTGAGAAGTGAGTTCTGGCTACTAGGTACGACATATATATATATATATATATATATATATATATATATATATATATGTCGTACCTAGTAGCCAGAACGCACTTCTATGCCTACTATTCAAGGCCCGATTTGCCTAATAAGCCAAGTTTTCATGAATTAGTATATTTTCTCTAATTTTTTTCTTATGAAATTATAAAGCTACCCATTTCATTACGTATGACGTCAATTTTTTTTTATTGGAGTTAAAATTAATGTAGATATATGACCGAACCTAACCAACCCTACCTAACCTAACCTAACCTATCTTTATCGGTTAGGTTAGGTTAGGTAGCCGAAAACGTTAGGTTAGATTAGGTTAGGTAGGTTAGGTAGTCGAAAAACAATTAATTCATGAAAACTTGGCTTATTAGGCAAATCGGGCCTTGAATAGTAGGCATAGAAGTGCGTTCTGGCTACTAGGTACAACATATATATATATATATATATATATATATATAATATATATATATATATATATATATATATATATATATATATTGCTTCATTTTCAATATGTTTGTGTCGGTATATTTAGGCTAGCACTTAGTTTATTAACATCCTCTTTGCTATGCTCTTTATTCATTTGTATACTTCAATTATGTTCCACTCTTTCTATTTTGTCTTTGAATGTAAATATAGCTGTCTTTTATCTCCATAATGGAGGCTCCTACTGCCCGGTATTAACTTCTCTCTCAACGTTGTAGCACATTTATTTCCATCCTCAATTCTATAGGACACACAATCTGAACTGTTTTTAAAATAAGACTAATAAAGCTGAAGAATGACGTGGGCATTGTTACTTAAGGATATCCATTTGTACTAAAGGATTTTCTTAAAAGATGGTCGCAATCTTTTTCACTCTCGACTACGTCAAGTATTATGGGCAAGAATGAGTCAATTTTTTTTTATACGTGAACGACTCATAGTAAATCCATGCTGTAAAACCTTCAATAATCTGTGGTTGTTAAGATATGAACGAACGGAATTTCTATTTGAAGATTAGAGAATTTGTTCAATAGGTGGCAGGCTAATTGGCCAACAGTTGTATGCAAGTGATGAATCCTTCTTCCGTTAAAACAACAAAGATCGCGGCGCCTCATTCGCAAGTCTCCGTGCTATCGATGATGGAAGTTCTTTATGGACGGAATTGGAAACTTCCCGTAAATAACGGATAAACTTCGTCCACTGGGTCGGCAGTATTTCTTGCCCGTCCACCATTAAGATGAGAGGTGATTAAGAGAGAGGTGATTAAGGACTGTTTGGAGCAGAATTGACTAGTAACCATCACGAACTATATTTGGGATCCCAAGAGGGAGCAGACCATGGACCACAGGTCATAATATCGGTCGTATGGACAGACACGAGTCATTAGAGTCTAACCCAAATACCAACACAGGTGCCATAGGTGTACAGCGCTGGCGCCACAACTTCAACAAAATTAACTTGTATGGACGATGAGCATCACCACCTGAAGATAATATTTAAAAAACATTTATTAAGTCTTAACGATCATAAATTAGTCTGGAGAGAAAATAGCCATACCCTAAGCTGGATACTTCTAGTTATTAAGGAATTACTGTCACAGCAACCCGTCCTCCTAATAGAGCGTCGCATTTTGACGTATAATTTACCCAAGGGCATAAATTCTTGTACTAGAAAATGGTGGTGGCTCGCCAAATGGACATACTGTCCCGTTTTCTGTGTTTGGTTCTCAAGTAGGTTAGGATTAGGGTAATTTAGTACAACAGATTCTAGATGATGGTAAATCTTTAGAGGACGGACTGATCATAGAAATGGCCAGTTGACATCATTTTAATTCCTATTAAAATCACATTCATGTCGCATAGGCTGTTTTCAGTGAGATTTGTTACCCAGGCTAGCGATTATTATCCAGGTTAGTGATTGTTATCCAGGTTAGTGATTGTTGTCCAGGTTAGTGATTGTTGTTGTCCAGGCTAGTGATTGTTGTTGTCCAGGCTAGTGATTGTTGTCCAGGCTAGCGATTGTTGTCCAGGTTAGTGATTGTTATCCAGGTTAGTGATTGTTGTCCAGGTTAGTGATTGTTGTCCAGGCTAGTGATTGTTGTCAAGGCTAGTGATTGTTGTCCAGGCTAGTGATTGTTGTCCAGGCTAGTGATTGTTGTCCAGGTTAGTGATTGTTATCCAGGTTAGTGATTGTTGTCCAGGCTAGTGATTGTTGTCCAGGCTAGTGATTGTTGTCCAGGCTAGTGATTGTTGTCCAGGTTAGTTATTGTTGTCCAGGCTAGTGATTGTTATCCAGGTTAGTGATTGTTGTCCAGGTTAGTGATTGTTGTCAAGGCTAGTGATTGTTGTCCAGGCTAGTGATTGTTGTCCAGGCTAGTGATTGTTGTCCAGGCTAGTGATTGTTGTCCAGGTTAGTGATTGTTATCCAGGTTAGTGATTGTTGTCCAGGCTAGTGATTGTTGTCCAGGTTAGTGATTGTTATCCAGGTTAGTGATTGTTGTCCAGGCTAGTGATTGTTGTCCAGGCTAGTGATTGTTGTCCAGGCTAGTGATTGTTGTCCAGGCTAGTGATTGTTGTCCAGGCTAGTGATTGTTGTCCAGGTTAGTTATTGTTGTCCAGGTTAGTGATTGTTGTCCAGGCTAGTGATTGTTGTCCAGGTTAGTGATTGTTGTCCAGGCTAGTGATTGTTGTCCAGGCTAGTGATTGTTGTCCAGGTTAGTGATTGTTGTCCAGGCTAGTGATTGTTGTCCAGGCTAGTGATTGTTGTCCAGGCTAGTGATTGTTGTCCAGGCTAGTGATTGTTGTCCAGGCTAGTGATTGTTGTCCAGGTTAGTTATTGTTGTCCAGGTTAGTGATTGTTGTCCAGGCTAGTGATTGTTGTCCAGGTTAGTGATTGTTGTCCAGGCTAGTGATTGTTGTCCAGGCTAGTGATTGTTGTCCAGGTTAGTGATTGTTGTCCAGGCTAGTGATTGTTGTCCAGGCTAGTGATTATTGTCCAGGCTAGTGATTGTTGTCCAGGCTAGTGATTGTTGTCCAGGCTAGTGATTGTTGTCCAGGCTAGTGATTGTTGTCCAGGCTAGTGATTATTGTCCAGGCTAGTGATTGTTGTCCAGGCTAGTGATTGTTGTCCAGGCTAGTGATTGTTGTCCAGGCTAGTGATTGTTGTCCAGGCTAGTGATTGTTGTCCAGGCTAGTGATTGTTGTCCAGGCTAGTGATTATCTGCTACACTAAAAGGCTGATATTGTGTGCATCGTATTGATTTGCTGGTTTAAATTAAATCATTTGATGTCCCGTCAATTATAATGTACAGTTTGATGTCGGGAAATTGAAAAAAAATATAAAAATTGTTTAGTTCACTTAGCCTTTTTTTTTAATATATAATTTGTTATATTTTTACACAGTGGTAATGCAGTGTTTTACTTGTATGAATTACCACTAAATGTTATGGAAAGTATTTTATCATTTGTCTAATGCTAGTATTGCTCTACAGCACAGCTCCTCCGTACAGTCAAAATTGTAGAGATTTGATAAAGTTGTTACGAATAAAGATTCTGATTATCAAGCTGTAGAGCGCCGTCCCCCGGGTCACCCGCGCCGTCCCCCGGGTCACCCGCGCCGTCCCCCGGGTCACCCGCGCCGTCCCTCGGGTCACCCGCGCCGTTCCTCGGGTCACCCGCGCCGGGTCAACACGAGAGCACGGCGACTCTTCTCATCTCAGGCCCCCAATACAACACATTAACGTCTTCTATAGTGCCTCTTAAGGACCTGAAGTCGTTTGGAGGCGGTGTAACGCCCAGGCTAATGAGATACATTCAGGCACCCGTGACGTGAGGTTTCGGGCACCCGAGACGTGAGGTTTCGGGCACCCGAGACGTGAGGTTTCGGGCACCCGAGACGTGAGGTTTCGGGCACCCGAGACGTGAGGTTTCGGTCCATAAATGTGAATAACCCCGAGAGCTGTGTGGCGGCCCCGCTGTAGCACACCATGCGGGGACACACCGGCCCTAAGCGTGCCTCGTAGCTAAATTATAGTTCTCGGAATACTGTCCAGTTAGACGTTTACTTTTATTTTTTTTCTTATTATTTTTCTACCACAGACGTGGCCACTCATTTACAATGCTAACCAGCATATATACATTTTCTTCTGTCCTCCATGGACAGGGTTAGAGAAGTGTTAAACATATAGTTGAAGGCTTTATTGAACACTCAACCACAGAAGGTGATTCGGTGCTTTTAAAATGCTAAGCTAACCAACATACGTAAATACATAGATACACAGATTTACGTATGCCCTACATAAAGTGTTCGACGTGTCTTTTACATAGTGTCATTAATGTGCATTTACAAAAGTGAAATGTAATTCTGATCAGCTTCCATATATACTTTATACACATACGTTCGTTTATACATATACATACATACTTACATACATATACATATATACATACATATATGCACACACACATGCATTCACATACATTTGTCTCTTTTACTCTGACAGTGAGATAGCTGATAGAGAAACTAGTGTGCAACTAAGCACTTAATCACTGAAGGTGATTAAGGTGCTTTTACAAGCTCAGGTTATATAGTTACATCACATACATACATTGTATAATTGATACATTATATGGTTAATTTTGGGTACAAGTCTAATATATCATCAAGTTTTCCAGAACTCGTATAGTAATTACACAGGTCAGCATACCTTAGCCCAGGAGGGCGAAAGTCAGTCAATATGGGACATTCTACAATATAATGTTCAAGAGAGTGCATGTTTTCTCTTTCACGAAGTTGACACATTGTGTACTCGACATTTGGTTTTTGAGAAAGCTGCCAGATACGTCTATATCCCAGGCGTATTCTGGCCACTATAATATCACCAGAATACGCCTGGCATATAAACGTATCTGGCAGCTTTCTCAAAACCCAAATGTCGAGTACACAATGTGTCAACTTTGTGAAAGAGAAAACATGCACTCTCTTGAACATTATATTGTAGAATGTCCCATATTGACTGACTTTCGCCCTCCTGGGCTAAGGTATGCTGACCTGTGTAATTACTATATGAGTTCTGGAACACTTGATGATATATTGGACTTGTACCCAAAATTAACCATGTAATGTATCAATTATACAATGTATGTATGTGATGTAACTATATAACCTGAGCTTGTAAAAGCACCTTCATCACCTTCAGTGATTGTCTACATTCGTTACAAGGAAGAAAGAGGTTAAGGGGGGTGTCAGGGGTGCCCAGAGATAAAGTTACTGAAACCTTATTAAAAGCACTAGTTTCAATGTAAATGAGCTCGTCTGAGCTATACTGTCAGTGTCAAGGCTGTGACCGGATGTCAATGATTGATTGATAGAGATTAAGCCACCCAAGAGATGGCACGGGCATGAATACCCCGTAAGAATGTCAGTGTCACAACATTAACTAAATACCTTGGTGGGTGTGTAGGGCTTGATGAAGGGGGGTACGGAGGGTGACCCAGTGACTCTCCTAAGCTCTCTCTCCCCTTTCCCCTCTCTCTCCCCCTTCTCCTCTCTCGCCGCCTCTCTCTCAACGCCCCTCTCTCACCCCTCTAACCCCCCTCATCCCATCCTAGTGTGATTGGTCCATTGGTCTATTAGAATCGGTAGAGCTCTATTGCAATATCTAGAGCTCTAGATATGGCATTAGACAATAAATATAAAAGTTTATCTCACAAATACTAACACATAAACACCTTCAACTTAGGAAATATATAATGTGGTAGAGATCGGGTGATCTCGGCAGGTGATAAGATCAATAATATGTAAATTATCTTCGACAGGTATGTGTGATGATGCTGCTGGGGCCTGGGATGCTGGGGCCTGGGATGCTGGGGCCAGGGATGCTGGGGCCTGGGATGCTGGGGCCTGGGATGCTGGGGCCTGGGATGCTGGGGCCTGGGATGCTGGGGCCTGGGATGCTGGGGCCTGGGACGCGTGTGCCTGGGATGCTGGGGCCTGGGATGCTGGGGCCTGGGATGCTGGGGCCTGGGATGCTAGGCCCTGGGATGCTGGTGTCTTCCTCTGCAGGTACGTAAAGCTCCAACTTGTGTTTCCTCGTGGCAGCCTCGATAGCCCGGCTGCCACTTCACTGCCTGGCAATAGCTCCAGCTTTGTGCTGGTGCCTGGGTTGCTGGGGCCTGGGATGCTGGTGCCTGGGATGCTGGGGCCTGGGATGCTGGTGCCTGGGATGCTGGGGCCTGGGATGCTGGTGCCTGGGATGCGGGGCCTGGGATGCTGGTGCCTGGGATGCTGGGGCCTGGGATGCTGGGGCTGTCCGTCCTCTTGCGCGCGGTGACGATGGTGGTGGAGGCTGAGGGATGAGGAGCCTCTCACCTGGACCGGGATTCACGAAGCTCCATGTATTTCTAAGTAAGTGTGCTACGAAGGTTTATAAGTATTGCCTAAGAACGTTCCTACGTCCAATTCAGAAAGATGTACTTACGAAGATTTTAGCAACTTCACTTATATCTCGCTAGATGTCACTAGGGCTTTCAGTTTGGCCAATCAGAGAGAAGGTAACTTTTTCATCTTACAGCTGTAGCCAATCATAACTCTGGCATATCGGAGCTTATCCGTGTTTATTTGCCACCTATTTACGTATATTTTTCTTATAAAATTAGTATATTTTGAAGTAAAACTGTTTTTTCAACTTCTACGGTCAGCACTGACATTGTTGTAAACAAATGTTATATTTTTGTTTACCTACGTAATTCTAAGAGATATTTTGTGGCTTTTCTTGTCGCTCCCAAGATTTGAGAAGCGATGGTATTTATTTAAGTATATATTTACCTAAATTTTCCCAAGGGTCACTATCTAGTGGCCTCGACGAGGACAGAAAGCCGGGGGCTTGTTAAAGGTCCGGCCAATTGTCCTAATGATATTTTCTAGATGGATTTTGGCATTTACGGCTTCATCGGGTAGGCGGTTCCATGGGTTTATAAACCTCTGGGTGAAAAAAAAATCTGTTTTCATTCCTACTTGAGAGGACATACTCTCCAACACTATATCTGTGATTACCCTGTTATCAGTGACTTCAGACCAAATGGTATGAGGTACTTTGAGCTCTGTAATTACTTCATACACTCAGAAATATTGGAAGATATTCTTGTGCTCTACCCAGATTTTGCTAATGGTAACTAATATTTAATATTACCAGTATTATCCTTATTAAATCATAAATGGTAACCATGGATCATTCAAATCTCATATTGATATGTAATGTTAGTAATGTTGACCAAACAACACACTAGAAGATGAAAAGACGAAGACAATCATTAACTCATAATCAATCATAATTTGAATCATTAAATTGTGCAGTATGTCTCATTTTTTCACTTCTTTGGATATTCAGTAGAAATGATAGTTTAAACAACCCATAAATATTTGTTGCGTTATATTTTTTTATTTAAATAACTGGATCAATATTGATCCTATTTATTGCCTGTCCCTACCTCCTCATCACAATCGACTTGAGAATGGTCCAGGACGGACCGAAACGTCGTCGTCCCTTCAATTTCAAGTGTGTGGTCTGGTCAACATACTTCAGCCACGTTATTGTGACTCATCGCCTGCAACTGGATCAATATTTTTACAACTGGCAGGATTTGTTTTACTCACAGGTGCATTATCTGTTAAAAAAAAAATAGGTTTATTGTTACACACAATGCTGCGACTTAGCCTTCCTGGCTTGGTGCCGTCCTTTGAGAATTACTTATTGTTACACACAGCCAAATTGTATAGTAGGAAGAGGTCATGGACGCAAATTTGTTCCATGCTAAATGTAGAGAATCAGCTGAGCATTCCTCAATTAAAATAAGCTGCCTCAGCTTATAAGGTAAATAATATAAGCATTCCTCAAATAAGAAGCTGCCTCGCCTCACTGCCTTACTGCTATATAGCCTTCCCGGTTTGGTGCCTTCTTTTGATAATAACTTATTGTTACGCAGCCAAATTGTGTAACAGGAAGAGGTCTTGGACCCCTACTTCCCCCTCTCTTTTTTTTTAACAGGCCATAATAGTCCATATAGTCATAACTATAGGCCTAAGTATTCAATGACAAAAGTTTTTGAAGTTTTTACCCTAACCTAACATCATTTGTGCAGCATATTTTTCTTTTATCTCTCACCAAGATTTAATTTCAAAATAAAACCAAACAAAATGAATTAAAATAGGTATGTATAGCTAAGGTACACCCCTAGCTATACTTATTGCTTGGTAAACAGAGGCATTTAGTGATAGTAAATGCTCTCACCAGCCCGGGCTCATCATCTCTCATATTTCATGTTCACCAATGTTTATTTAGTCAATAGCTACTGGTATAATATCTTGCTATTATAAAACTAATTATAATATCATAAAAGACATATTTACTACAACTTTCAAGCAGAGAATGCATATATAGATAACATGAAGGACTCCTTGATGAAACTCGCCAGCTAAAATGTTTATAATAAAATCGATCCTCCATGTTGTGTATTAGAGAAAAAATTAGTTATATCCAGTTTACGTAAAGCTACGAGTGCTAGAGACCGTCCATAGTGCGACGGTGTATACTTAACGAAGATTTTCATATTTGGATGTCTACCTGAATACCGACGTAGCCGCTACGAAGATGCTAAGAAGGAAAACGTTCGTATGTACGTAACTGCTTCGTGAATCTGGCCCCTGGCCCACCTGAAGCTTGTATAGGCCTGGGCCACCTGTTGGGGAATCAGACTCGTGGGGTTTATTATTTTAATAATTTATATTATAAAGTAATTTATTATTATGTATACAGTAATTTATTTCTAAGTCCAATATCGAAATAAATAAACGTATGATTAAAATTCCCACTAATCGTTTCCTACATATTTTGGGGGTTTATATATATATATATATATATATATATATATATATATATATATATATATATATATATATATATATATATATATGAGGGATAAACATAGGGGCTGTAGAAGGCTTATTGGCCCATACGAGGCATCTCCTATCCAAACACAAAGATTAATCCAGTGTAATTGGCCTGTTATGTTGGACATTGTCTTCTGTGTTGGCATCGATATGTTCTTGTCTTGTCCTTACTCTCATGGTGGGTAGAGTAAATAGTTCCGTGATTTGGGTGTTCATGGTAGGTCGCTCTATTCTTATGTGAATTGCCTCAAGAATTTGTAATCTTCTTGAATCTTGGGTTTTGTCTATTATGCAAGTATTCTTGTTCAACATTTCTCTTGTTAAATACAAGAGAAATGTTGAACAAGAATACTTGCATAATAGACAAAACCCAAGATTCAAGAAGATTACAAATTCTTGAGGCAATTCACATAAGAATAGAGCGACCTACCATGAACACCCAAATCACGGAACTATTTACTCTACCCACCATGAGAGTAAGGACAAGACAAGAACATATCGATGCCAACACAGAAGACAATGTCCAACATAACAGGCCAATTACACTGGATTAATCTTTGTGTTTGGATAGGAGATGCCTCGTATGGGCCAATAAGCCTTCTGCAGCCCCTATGTTTATCCCTTATGTATCCCCCCATGTTTTCACCTTCATTGTATTATCACCTGACCTAATGCGGGTATAAAATCAACTAATATATATATATATATATATATATATATATATATATATATATATTTATATTTATATTTATATATTATTAAATATGACCGAAAAGGTAAGATTAATAATTCTAACACGAATTTTCTCTATCTTTCGTACATTTCTTTTCACTGTTGGTGGTAATTCAAAAATCAATTCACCAAAATTCATTTTTATTTCTATAAATAAAGAATTGATATGGAGAATTTTTTGGAGAATTGATTTTTGAATTACCACCAACAGTGAAAAGAAATGTACGAAAGAGAGAGAAAATTCGTGTTAGAATTATTAATCTTACTTTTTCGGTCATATTTAATAATATATGTCTACAGGAAAGACTGCTACCAAAATATACTTATATATATATATATATATATATATATATATATATATATATATATATATATATATATATATATATATATATATATATATATATATGTCGTACCTAGTAGCCAGAACGCACTTCTCAGCCTACTATGCAAAGCCCGATTTGCCTAATAGGCCAAGTTTTCATGAATTAATTGTTTTTCGACTACCTAACCTACCTAACCTAACCTAACCTAACTTTTTCGGGTACCTAACGTAACCTAACCTATAAAGATAGGTTAGGTTAGGTTAGGTCGGGTTGGTTAGGTTTGGTCATATATCTAAGTTAATTTTAACTCCAATAAAAAAAAATTGACCTCATACATAATGAAATGGGTAGCTTTATCATTTCATAAGCAAAAAATTAGAGAAAATATATTAATTCAGGAAAACTTGGCTTATTAGGCAAATCGGGCCTTGTATAGTAGGCCGAGAAGTGCGTTCTGGCTATTAGGTACGACATATATATATATATATATATATATATATATATATATATATATATATATATATATATATATATATATATATATATATATATATAATATTTAATTCATCAATCAAAATTATTGATTGTAGACATTCACTACAATATTAGACTACATATATTAGTAATTAAATGCAGTTTATCCGTATAGTTATGGACTAGACAACCAGGTGTGAACACGCCGGTCGATACTCCTCGAGGGTGAGTCTGGCTTCAGCACTCATTACTCGCGGTGCTTGGTAATTGTTAATTCTTCTTCCCCCCCCTTCAATTACACCTGTCAAAGGGCGCGCACAATAATAATGGTAACCTGTATATGACGGCTATATCAGGGGAAATATTATAATTTATTAATTAATGCAAGAGATGAGAATATTGTACACCTTGTTTTGGTTGCTCGCTCACGTTCTCATTGGATTACCCTAGGGCCAGATTCACGAAAGCACTTACGCAAGCACTTACGAACCTGTACATCTTTTCTCAATCTTTGGCGGCTTTTTTTTCCAATTATTAAACAGTTAATGAGCTCCGAAGCACCAGGAGGCTGTTTATAACAATAACAACAGTTGATTGAGAAATTTTCATGCTTGTAAACTGTTTAATTAATGTAACCAAAACCGTCAAAGATTGAGGAAAGATGTACACGTTCGTAAGTGCTTTCGTGAATCTGACCCCTAATCTGTACCTAACATTACTGGCCAGGAATGAACAAGATAACGGGTTTCTGAATCGGAACACTTCCCTGAGTGTAGACGAAGACGGTGTGGATGATGGGAGCACGTTACATCCCACAACACTACGTCTTGAGGAAATTTTGTGGACTGTCTTTGAGCTCCGCGGGAGACTTGTTGAAATTAATAAGATGTCGTCTGCTGCTGGCCTCCCTCCCACTGACGCATCAGCTGTTCCTCAGATGCGTTTTATCAAGGACTGGAAAGAGGGCATACATTTAATATTTAAACTATTTTAGTACTGATAATTAAGTTCAAGGGGAATCTTTTTATGATGTTTACAGTCCAAAGATTGCTGTACTAAGAGCTTCAATATAGCTGGTGAATTTAATGACGACATATGGCAATGATATCCTCGTTTTCTTCTGAGGATATTTCCACTGGAGACACGTTTTCTATGAATAATTTGTTAGAACTAACAGCAGAAAATATTATCTGCCTAATGTATTAAATGTTAGTGAAGGGTATCGGTTTTTCCGACACTACCTGAGGCTTGGTTAGGCCTGGGCCACCTGAGGCTTGTATAGGCCTGGGCCACCTGAGGCTTGTATAGGCCTGGGCCACCTGAGGCTTGTATAGGCCTGGGCCACCTGACGCTTGTGTGGGCCTGGGCCACCTGAGGCTTGTGTGGGCCTGGGCCACCTGAGGCTTGTGTAGGCCTGGGCCACCTGAGGCTTGTGTGGGCCTGGGCCACCTGAGGCTTGTGTGGGCCTGGGCCACCTGAGGCTTGTGTGGGCCTGGGCCACCTGAGGCTTGTGTGGGCCTGGGCCACCTGAGGCTTGTGTGGGCCTGGGCCACCTGAGGCTTGTGTGGGCCTGGGCCACCTGAGGCTTGTGTGGGCCTGGGCCACCTGAGGCTTGTGTGGGCCTGGGCCACCTGAGGCTTGTGTGGGCCTGGGCCACCTGAGGCTTGTGTGGGCCTGGGCCACCTGAGGCTTGTGTGGGCCTGGGCCACCTGAGGCTTGTGTGGGCCTGGGCCACCTGAGGCTTGTGTGGGCCTGGGCCACCTGAGGCTTGTGTGGGCCTGGGCCACCTGAGGCTTGTGTGGGCCTGGGCCACCTGAGGCTTGTGTGGGCCTGGGCCACCTGAGGCTTGTGTGGGCCTGGGCCACCTGAGGCTTGTGTGGGCCTGGGCCACCTGAGGCTTGTGTGGGCCTGGGCCACCTGAGGCTTGTGTGGGCCTGGGCCACCTGAGGCTTGTGTGGGCCTGGGCCACCTGAGGCTTACGTCTAGACTCTTCACTATGAGGAAAATCTCCCAGTAGGAATTTATTTATTTATTTAATTCTAATTTATTTAAAAACAAAAATTATCTAATTTAAGCGGACTGTATTTTCCGTTATCCTGCTAGGAACTTCCCTTCACAACCTGGGGGGGGGGGGGTTATTTAATAATATAGCCCAGTAAATCAAAATTAATCGATTGATAGAGATTTGCTACTAATTGTTAATCTGTAGTGGTTGTTGTTAAATCAAAGCACAGGTTTAACTCTTGTGTAGACTGTAGTTTGTTTAATGAGCCATGCACATGTGGTGATCATGTAAATGGCGTCGTCTAAGGGCCGAGGACACCGGCGTCAGGACGCGTGTTGTGCAGAACCAATTAACTCTCTGCTCTTATCTCCTTCCCCTCAATTTCACCTGTGAATTGACCACATAGTAATAACCGCATCAAAAATATGAAGCATATAACGAGAGAAAGGAGGATGTACTTGTATAATTATGCTGACCCGTTTCAGGTGGCTTGGCCCGCGGCCTAACCGCTAGACTGACTCGCTCAAAATACGGCCATAAAATGTGACAACTTAACCGTGTAAGGGATACAGGACTCTTTCTTAGAGCTAGCGAGGTCCGTGTTGGTAACAGGTGACTCTGGTGCCCCACACCACGGAGGGTCGCAGGAAGTGTTCTTGGAGCTCGTGTATCTGCTCCCTGGCCGAAGCGAGTTGTCAATAGGGGGACCTGAAGGCTGAGTGGACAGCGCTTGGGATTCATAGTCCTGAGGTTCCGGGTTCGATCCCGGTTGGAGGCGGAAATATATGGGCATAGTTTCATTCACCCTAAGGACCTCCCTCCCCGCTCAGCTCGTTGATGCCGTGACGGGGGGCTTAGTGGGTGGCTGCCGGAGTGTGATGCTCCTTGGGACAGTCCTCTGTCCTTTTGTAGCCTTGTGCTCCTGCTGTCGTCCTCTCCAATTGTGCTGAGCAACTTTTCCCTTTCCTTCTGTTTCGTTTTCTCCCCCTCTTCTCCTATCTGCTTGCCGTTTCCTGCCGAACTTTTGCTTGTTTCGGTTATTCCTTTGGACTTCTTCTATTTTGGCGTCTGGGTGCTTGAGGAGGCATACTCTTGCACCTGTAGAACAGTAGTACCCGACGTCGAGAGCGAGGGGAACCTTTTGTTGTCAATCCCCCTTTCGTCACTGAACCCGATCTCGACGGACTGTCGGTTCTTAAGGTGGAGTTTGTGGGGTGTATACTCACGACGCACCCCTAGGAGGCCCCAGCATGATCGGCGATAGCTTCTTGTTGGGTGTCCTGCCTCTAATTGTTGCTCCGTGGTGGTTGTGGGGGCACATTCGTGAATGAATGTTTCTTTTTTGTAGCAATGATGTATACTATTTCTACTGTTTCTCCTTTACCTTCTCAGGCTCGTGGGGTGGGCGACTAAGCCCCCGAGTCGGTCTGTGTTGGAAGACCGGGCTCTGTAGCCTCCGCTGCATTGGGCCCCGACCTTGCTCCTCCTTTGGCCTCTCTGACTCCTCCCCTTGGCTCTCCTCCCTCCTCTGTGGTTGGGTCAAGCCCCAAACCCCCGGTGGTGACTACCTCATCCCCTGATGCAGCTCCATCTCTAGTTGTAACTACTGCGCCTTTTAATCCCTCTCCCTCTGGGGGTTCTCAACGCCGTCCTCGTCACGGCCGCCCTCGCTCGATTCGTTCCCGTTCTGATACCTATCAAGCCTTGTTTGGTCCCGCTTCGTGGGCCAAATATTTTGATCTCCTACCTCTTGGTTCTGTGCCTCCTGACGATTGCTCCCTCCATCGACATCTCATTGATTCCGTGGATGCCCCCGTTACTTTCAACCCCACTCGTCTCGGTACACATGTCGTTGCTGCTGCTCCTCAGGATGCAGCTTCCCACTTGGCTGCCTTATCCTGCCTTGGCGAGACTCCTGTTCGGGTCTCAAAGAACGCTCAGTTGAACGCCAGTGTTGGCACTATTCTCCTCCCGCTCCATGTTGCGACCGGTGTTCGGGATCTGCAAGGCTGCCACGACGATATTCGACATATCCTTGCTGCCCAGGGCCATTATATTCTCCAGGTGGACACGTTTATTCGTCCCCCTCATGGTAGTCGCCGTCAACCCCTTCGGGTTGTGAAGATTACCTTTGATTGTCGGACTCTTCCACCCTCTGTCATTCTTGCTGGTGCTAGGTGCTCTGTCCAGGAGTACATTCCTTCTCCTAGGCTCTGTAACAAGTGCTGGAGGTTTGGGCATGGTGCCCTCCGCTGCTCTGGGACTGTCTCTCCCTGTCCTTGGTGTGATGGCGAAGGTCACTCTATGTCGGAGTGCACTTCTCCCCGGGCTCGTTGCCTCAACTGCGGTGAGGCCCATCCTACCTTCTCCCGTGCGTGTGTCCATTACAAGCTTGAGGCAGCCGTCCTCAACTTGAAGCACCGGGAGCGTTTATCTTTTCCTGAGGTGAGGCGCCAGGTTCACCGGCTCCCCCCTTATGCTAATATCTCGCATGTTGCGCTCTTCCTCTCCTCGTCCTTCCCACCTTCCTCAGACTCACAACCGTTTCCGGGCCTTGGACCCTGATACGCCCACTGCCTCCTCCTCTGTTCCTTTGAGTTATGTCCCGAAGGATCCACCTCCTGGTCCTCTGTCTGGGGTTCCCCTTCTTTCTACCCGGTGTGTCTTGTCTCCTGTGTCTTCTTCCTCGTCTCCCTCCGTTCCTCCTTCCCATCCTTCCCCTCCGTCTCTTGACTCTCCCCGCCGCCTTTCGGTGCGGGCTGATGTCCATGACTCTCCAAACGGCCGTCGTGTGTGCTCTAGTTCAGCTTCTCCTATTGAGACGCTAGAATCCATTGCCCAGTACATAGTTGCTGGGACACCTGTCTCTTTAAGTCAGAAGCGTAAGCCTGGCTCCTCTCCTTCCTTCTCCCCGGCGGGTAAGAAGGTTTCGCTTTCTTCCTCAGCCCCTACTTCTGCCTCTATCGCTCCTTCCCCTCCTCTTTCGGTGGTTGCGCCCCCTGTTCCTGCTATGGAGGTTTCTTTGGCCCCCGCTTCCCTCTCAGTTGCTGCCCTTGCTGAGGTGTGCTCCCCTCTTTCTACTCTCCCTCTTCCTGCTGCTGTCCTTGACTGCTCCTCTCCGTTGTCTCCGCCTCTTCCTCCTCCTCCTCCTCTGGGCAACGCCCGACCACCTCTGGTCTGTTCTCCCGCTTCTTCCCCTCCGTCTTTGCTCAGTTTACCCATGCCCCCTAACCCTGACTTTGCTGACCCTCATATTCTTTAACGTGCTTTGTTGCTCTTTCGCCTTTGTTTCTTCCTTGTTCTCTGTTGTTGTCCTTTCTCTTCTCGTCAATGTCTATTCTTCAATGGAACATTCGAGGTTATTAGGCCAATTTCCTCGAACTCCAACTTCTGATTTCGTGGTTTTCGCCCCTTTGTGTCTGTCTCCAGGAGCCGATGCTTGGTGCTCGTCCTGGTCATTTTCGTGGCTATTCCTTTCTCTCCCCCCTCCCCCAGCTGTTGCTGGGGCTCCTAATTCTTCTGCTCTCTTGATTCGCTCTGATGTTCCCTTTGTCCCCTTACTTTTTCCTTCGCCTCTCCATTGTTCTGCTGCTCGTATCTTTGTGGGGAAATGGTACACAGTTTGTTCCATTTATCTCCCCCAAGTGTCCCGCTTTCTCTTCCTGGTCTGAAACACCACCTGGACTCCTTGCTGGAGCCTGTGTTCCTGCTGGGGGATTTCAATTGTCGTCATTGTCTTTGGGGTGATGTTCTGACAAATACCCGAGGTCACCTTCTTGAGCCGTTTATCCTCTCTTCTTCCCTGTCTCTTCTGAATTCTGGTGAGCCCACTCATTTGGATTCTCAGACTCGCACCCTTTCCTGTCTTGATCTTTCTCTTTGCTCTTCTTCTTTTTACTTAGATTTCACCTGGCAGGTTCTTGATGACCTCCATGGCAGTGACCATTTCCCCATCCTTGTTTCCTCTTTCTCTTTTCGTCCTTCCCTCTCCTTCCCTAGGTGACAGTTTGCTAAAGCGGACTGAAACCTATTTACCCTCAGTGCTGCTCTCTCTGACCTCTCCCTTCTGCCTCTCCCTCGCGCTCTCCTCCTTTTTCATGACACTGTCTTCAATGCTGCCCTCCGCTCTATTCCTCGCTCTTCCTCTCGGGGTTCACGGTAGTGCGTTCCCTGGTGGAATGCAGACTGTGCTTGGGCTGTCCGCTGTAAGCGTGTAGCCTGGAAGAGCCACCGCCTTCGGCAGACGGCCGATTCTTTTCTTTTCTTTCGGAGAGCGAGTGCGGTGGCATCTTATGTCTCCACAATTACGTCCGAAACTCCCCTGCCACAGATCTGGAAGCGTATCCGCAAGATAGCGGGTAAGTTCATTGCCGATGTTTCACCGGTCCTTCACCTCTGTGGTACTCTTGTGGCGACCCGTTGCAGGTCGCTACCGAACTGGGTTCCCACTTTTCTTCTGTTAGCTCTGGTCTTCATCTACCCCAATCTTTCCTTCTTCGTAAACCTGTCCTTGAGTCTCGTCCTTTAGATTTCTGCACTCGTCTTCGACTTTCCTATAACGATCCCTTCTCTCTCTCTCTGAACTTCGTTCTGCTCTGGCCCTCTGCGGTTCTAAGGCGGCGGGCTCCGATGGTATTCATTATGAGATGCTTCGCCATCTCCCTCTGTGCACGTCTCAGTATTTACTGAGTCTTTATAATCAGATCTGGGAGTCGTCGTCAGTCCCTGAGGACTGGATCGATGCCGTTGTCCTCCCTGTTCACAAACCAGGGTCTCTGGAAACTTCTCCTAAGGACTTTCGCCCTATTGCCCTCACAAGTTGTGTCTGCAAACTCTTTGAACGTATGGTTAACGTTCGTCTGATGTGGTTCCTGGAACACCATCGCCTCTTCTCCCCTTCTCAATTTGGTTTCCGCAAGTGCCGCAGCACGACAGATGTCCTGGTGAACTTGGAGGTCTATATTCGTACTGCTTTTGCTGTGAGGACCTCCGTTGTTGCCGTCCTTTTAGACCTGGAAAAGGCTTACGACACCACTTTGCGATATCATATTCTATCCCAGCTTCATTCTTTTGGCCTTCGTGGTCATCTCCCTCTCTTTCTCGGCAGCTTCCTCTCCCGTCGTTCCTTTCAGGTGTGCCTTGGTACCGCTCTCTCTGCCTCTTTTCAGCAATACGAAGGTGTGCCCCAGGGTAGTGTTCTGAGCACTACTCTTTTTCTGGTTGCCTTCAATGGTCTTCTTTCCTCTCTTCCTTCAGGTGTCTTCTCCGCTCTCTATGTTGATGATCTTACCCTTTGCTGTCAGGGTGATGATTTGCCTCCCCTTCAACGCCAGCTTCAACTTGCGATTGATGCCGTGTCGTCTTGGGCCACCGATCATGGCTTCAAGTTCTCTACTTCTAAGACTTGTGCCATGTCTTTTACTCGGAAACGGGTCGTTCTTCGTCCCTCTTTGTCACTTTATGGTCATCCCCTTGAGTACAAAGATTCCACGAAGCTTTTGGGGTTATTCCTTGACACTCGTTTGTCTTGGTCTCCCCATATCTCTTACCTCCGTGTTGAGTGCTCTCAGGCCCTTACCCTCCTTCGGGTATTGTCCCATACTTCTTGGGGAGTGGATAGGCGCGCACTCCTTGCTTTACATTCCTCTCTCGTCCTGTCTAAGCTCGATTATGGTTGCCCTGCTTACTAGTCTGCTTCTCCTCCTACTCTTCGCCATCTTGATGCTTTGCATCATACTGGGTTGCGCCTCAGTTCTGGTGCCTTTCGTTCGACTCCCATCCTTAGCTTGTATGTTGACACTGGTTTCCTGTCTCTCCAGGACCGCCGTGATTGCTACTGTCTTCGCTATCTTGCGTGGTCCTTAAAACATCCTTCCTCTCGCCTCTGTCGTACTTTAACTTTTACCCCTCCTGCGGTTCCTGTTCCTCTTCACCACCTCCCTCTTTCTGTCCAGTTATCTCGCTTGCAGGATTATCTTTCCGTTTGTGTTTCTAATGTTTCTCCTCATGTTGTTCCTTCTTTGCCCCCCGTGGAGAGTCCCCCTTCCGCATTTTTGTACATCCTTGACCCGCATAACTAAAGCTTTTACCCCTCCTATGGTTCTAAAGTGCCTTTTCCTTGAGCACTTTTCTTCTCACTCCCGCTCCGTTTCTGTCTTCACCGATGGGTCTAAGTCTGTGGACAGTGTTGGCTACTCTGTTGTTTTTCCTGATCGCTCTTGTATGTGTCGCTTACCTCCGGAGACTAGCATCTTTACAGCGGAGCTTTATGCTATTCTCTATGCTCTTCGTTTCATGCTTTCTCATTGTCAGTCTTCCTTTGTAGTTGTTGTTGACTCTAGTAGTGCCCTCATGGCTCTCGGGTCCTTTAATCCAGTTCATCCAGTAGTTGTCGAGATCCAGCATTGGCTGTTTCTTGTTCACAGTAAATTTAAGTCGGTTGAGTTTTGTTGGGTTCCCAGCCATATTGGTGTGTCTTTAAATGAGCGTGCGGATGCTGCCACCAAGGAAGCTGTCCGCTCTTGTCCCATCTCTCATAAAGGTATTCCATATTCCGACTTTTACCCGGTTATCCATTCCTCCATCCTTACCTGTTGGCAGGCTTCTTAGTCGTCTGTTACTGGTAACAAACTACGTACTCTTAAATGTTGTTTCCTCGTGGCCGTCCTCCTACCACTGTAACTGGCGCTGGGAAACAGCTCTGGCAAGGTTGCATATTGGCCATACTCGCTTAACCCATGGTCACTTGATGGAGCGCCACCCTGCTCCTTATTGTCCTAATTGCATTGTCCCTCTTACGGTCGTGCATGTCCTTGAATGTCCTGACTTCCAGGACGAGCGTGTGTCTTGCTTCCCGACCGCCCTTCGCGGTCATCTGTCCCTCAATAGAATTCTTGGTGACTCGGATACTTTTGATATCGTTCGCCTTATGCGTTTTTGTTCTCGTATTGGCATCCTTGGTGATATTTAGCGCCCTCTGATTATTCCGCACATTTGATGGTGCTACATAGCATTCCCGGTTTGGCGCCTTCTTTTGATAATTACTTACTTACTCACCCTGATGATCTGTTCACCTAGTAGTAAATAGGTACCCAGGAGCTTGACAGCTGCTACGGACTGCTTCCTGGGGGTAACAAAAATAGGCCTGCTCAAGGACCAGGCCGCGGGCTGCTAAGCCCCAAAATCATCTCAAGATAACTTCAAGATGGCCTCTCCCCTTCCGCCCCAGGGACGTGTCTTCTGGCACTGTTCTAAATCTGTCCTTAGTCACTTCCCGGAGGAGGAGACTTTGCTTTTATTTAAGTTTTAATTATATCCAGTCATGGAAAACACTTTTTTATTGTGCAGTGCCCAGACTGATGTGTTAAAGATCATCTAATATACGTATTATGAGTAAATAGATATTCAGGAGACAGTGGCAATAGTCCCATTGTCTACAAGGAGTCAAGAAATCCGAATTTCCCTTGAAATGTTTCACAAAGTAATTTAGGGTTAGTGTTAGTATTTTCCTAACATGACAGCATTTGCTTGGTATGCTAGTAGTTAGTATTTAGTGTCGGGCTTTCAGACCTACACCCCCCCTCTCGATTCTTTCCGTACACTACACATCCCCGACTCGTTTTGGACTCCCCCCCCCCACCTCACCCGCCAGGGCGGAGTCAGCGAGGGTCGCCTCACCACACACGCTGCCACTATTGTCTGTCTACGTGCATCAGGACGCTGTGGGCGGCCGTGTGTGTGTGTGTGTGTGTGTGTGTGTGTGTGTGTGTGTGTGTGTGTGTGTGTGTGTGTGTGTGTGTGTGTGTGTGTGTGTGTGTGTGTGTGCGCGCGCGCGCGCGTGCGTGTGCGCTCTCACGCTTGTTTGTCCAGCTGTGATCCGCCACCTGCCGCGGTGACGGCGCTCCAGGATTTATACTTGGAGAAGAAAAGTGTTGGTGCGTGCCTGTGTGTGTGTGTGTGTGTGTGTGTGTGTGTGTGCGCGCGCGCGCCTGTGCGCTCACCTAATTGTGCTTGCGGGAGTTGAGCTCTGGCTATTTGGTCCCGCTTTTCAACCGTCGATCAACAGGTGAACAGGTTGCTGAGCCTATTGGGCTCTATCATATCTACACTTGAAACTGTGTATGGAGTCAGCCTCCACCACATCACCCCCTAATGCATTCCATTTGTCAACCACTCTGACACTAAAAAAGTTCTTTCTAATATCTCTGTGGCTCATTTGGGCACTCGGTTTCCACCTGTGTCCCCTAGTGCGTGTGCCCCTTGTGTTAAATAGACTGTCTTTATCTACCCTATCAATTCCCTTGAGAATCTTGAATGTGGTGATCATGTTCCCCCTAACTCTTCTGTCTTCCAGCAAAGTGAAGTTTAATTCCCGTAGCCTCTCCTTGTAGCTCATACCTCTCAGCTCGGGTACTAGTCTGGTGGCAAACCTTTGAACCTTTTCCAGTTTGGTCTTATCCTTGACTTGATATGGACTCCATGCTAGGGCTGCATACTCCAGGATTGGCCTGACATATGTGGTATACAAAGTTCTGAATGATTCCTTACACAAGTTTCTGAATGCCGTTCTTATGTTGGCCAGCCTGGCATATGCCGCTGATGTTATCCTCTTGATATGGGCTGCAGGGGACAGGTCTGGCGTGATGTCAACCCCCAAGTCTTTTTCTCTCTTTGACTCATGAAGAATTTCATCTCCCAGATGATACCTAGTATCTGGCCTCCTGCTCCCTACGCCTATCTTCATTACATTACATTTGCTTGGGTTAAACTCTAACAACCATTTGTTCGACCATTCCTTCAGTTTGTCTAGATCTTCTTGAAGCCTCAGTCTGTATCCTTTTCATAATTTTGGCATCGTCAGCAAACATTGAGAGAAATGAATCTATACCCACCGGGAGATCATTTACATATATCAGAAACAAGATAGGACCGAGTACAGAGCCCTGTGGGACTCCACTGGTGACTTCACGCCAATCGGAGATCGCACCCCTCACCGTAACTCTCTGCTTCCTATTGCTTAGGTACTCCCTTGTCCACTGGAGCACCTTACCAGCTACACCTGCCTGTTTTTCCAGCTTATGTACCAGCCTCTTATGCGGTACCGTGTCAAAGACTTTCCGACAATCCAAGAAAATGCAGTCCGCCCAGCCTTCTCTTTCATGCTATTTCTTTGTCACCTGGTCGTAGAATTCTATTAAGTCAGGCAAGATTTACCCTCCCTGAATCCATGTTGTCGATTTGTCACGAAGTCCCTTTTCTCCAGATGAGTTACTAGGTTTTTTCTCACGATCTTCTCCATCACCTTGCATGGTATACAAGTCAAGGACACTGACCTTTAGTTCAGTGTCTTTTGCCTGTCGCCCTTTTTGTACATTGGGACCACATTCGCCGTCTTCCATATTTCTGGTAGGTCTCCCGTCTCCAGTGACCTACTATACACTATGGAGAGTAGCAAGCAAAGTGCCTCTGCACACTCTTTCAGTACCCATGGTGAGATCCCGTCTGGACCAACAGCCTTTCTAGCACCCAGATCCAGCAGGTGTCTCTTGACCTCACTCGTAATTTCGAGCCCCGTGTGTACTCACCTAATTGTACTCACCTAATTGTGCTTGCGGGGGTTGAGCTTTGGCTCTTTGGTCCCGCCTCTCAACTGTCAATCAACTGGTGTACAGATTCCTGAGCCTACTGGGCTCTATCATACCTACATTTGAAACTGTGTATGGAGTCAGCCTCCACCACATCACTTCCTAGTGCATTCCATTTATTAACTACTCTGACACTGAAAAAATTCTTTCTAACGTCTCTGTGGCTCATCTGGGTACTAAGTTTCCACCTGTGTCCCCTTGTTCGTGTCCCACCCGTGCTGAAGAGTTTGTCTTTGTCCACCCTGTCAATTCCCCTGAGATTTTTGTAGGTGGTTATCATGTCTCCCCTTACTCTTCTGTTTTTGTGTGTGTGTGTGTGTGTGTGTGTGTGTGAGGGGTCAGTGGTTGGGGAGAGTGAGAGTGGGGGGGGGGGGGGGGGGAGAGGGTTTTGAAAGAGTGAGATGGGGGGGTAAGAGGAGGGGGTGGAGTAGGAGGGTTTGTGACCATATCGCCTTTGCCACAAGGTGTTAAGGCCCTCCTACAGAGGGTCAACCATACCTAGTTGTGTTTAACTAGGTATGGACTCCAGGCTGGAGCTGCATATTCCAGGATTGGTCTGACGTAAGTGGTATACAGGGTCCTGAACGATTCCTTACATACGTTTCTAAAGGCAGTTCTTATGTTGGCCAGTCTAGCATATGCCGCTGGTGATATCCTTTTGATGTGGGCCTCTGGGGTCAGGTTCGGTGTGAAATCAACCCCCAGATATTTCTCTCTATTTGACTCTTGTAGGATTTCACCTCCCAGATGGTACCTTGTGTTCAGCCTTCTGCTTCCTTCGCCTAATTTCATTACTTTGTACTTTCCTGAGTTGAGCTTTAGTAGCCATTTTCTAGACCATTCCTCCAGCCTGTCCAGGTCGTCCTGTAGTCTGTTTACCTTCATATACCTTGATTCTTCTCATAATTTTTGCATTATCAGCAAACATTGAGAGGAACGAGCCTATACCCTCTGGAAGATAGTTTACATATATTAGAAACAGGATGCGTCTAAGTACAGAGCCCTGTGAGACTCCGCTGGTGACATCTCGCCACTCTGATGTCTCCCCCCTCACAGTTACTCGCTGTTTCCTGTTGCTTGGATACTTCCTTATCCACTGGAGCACCTTACCTTTTACTCCTGCCTCTTGCTCCAACTATCGTAACAACTTTTTATGGGGTACTGTGTCAAAAGCTTTCTGACAGTCCATGAAAATGAAGTCTGCGCACCCTTCTCTTTCTTGCCTAATTTTTATTGCTTGGTCATAGAATTCTATTAACCCTGTGAGGCACCATTTACTATCTCTGAACCCATGCTGGTGGTGCGTTACAAAGCTATTTCCCTCCAGATGCTCTCAGAGTCGTTTCCTCACGATCACCTCTATCACCTTGCAAGGTATACAAGTTAGGGAAACTGGGTTGTAGTTCAGTGCCTCCTGCATGTCACCCTTATTGTAAATTGGGACTATATTAGCTGTCTTCCAGCTGTTTGGTAGGTCGCGTGTTTCCAGTGACCTGTTATTCACCATAGAGAGTGGCACGCTTAGTGCTTCTGCACCTTCTTTTAGTATCCACAGTGAGATTCCGTCAGGCCCAACAGCCTTTGTCTCATTCAACTCCGTCAGATTCCTTTTGACCATTACTGGTGAGGTCAAAATCCTCCAAGGCTGCTTGGTTTGCCGCTGCCTCATTTAGCGCAGGGGCTTCTACTTGTTCTTTTGTAAAGACCGCCTGGAATCTCTTGTTGAGTTCTTCACACACCTCCTTGTCATTCTTTGTGTATCTATTCTCCCATTTTCTCAGTTTCATCACTTGTTCTCGCACGCGCGCGCCTGCCTGTTTGTGTGTGTCTGTCTGTCTGTCTGTCTGCAGAATCGAGCTATTAGCTCTTGGACCCTGCGTTTCTAATCATCTTTTATTCCACTATTATAATTACTATAACATGTAGCAATGTATGTGTGCGCATGCTCACCTATTTGTGCCTAAAGGATCGAGCGTTTGCTCTTGGAGCCCAGCTTTCTAACCATCGATTGTTTAAAGCCCAGTGAAGAGCAGAGGTGGCATAAGCACAGTCAGAGAACACTGTATAAACATCAGAGGTCCACGGTGGTTCAGCACCCACCCAGCGAGCATCACCTTGTTTAGTTGTGCATTAAAGAATATAAATTTCGTTCTTTAATGCACAACTTAACAAGAATGTAAATTTACCTTTAATAATGAGTATTATTAGCAGATTTTGGAATGGCAATGGGGAATCTTTTATCGCCATTGTTTTCAAACTTGTATATGGAATTCTTCGAAAAGAAATTTGTTTCAAAAATTACCCCTGGAATCATTCCATGGTTTAGATATGTTGATGATATTTTATGTATATGGCCTTCAGATGTAAACACAGACGAATTTGTAGCCAAACTTAATGATCAAGTCACCTCTATAAAATTTACTATGGAGACTGAAATTGATAAATGTTTGCCATTCCTAGATGTACTTATTCATAGGGAAGATTTTTCACTAAAGTTTAGTGTCTTCAGAAAACCTACGAATAATTTATCTTATGTTCATTATTTTTCAGGGCATAGATACAATGTGAAAAAATCTATTTTTTCTTCAATGTATCTAAGAGCTCTTCGAGTTGAGTCCAGAATTCTTAGATGAAGAGTACGAACATTTATTCAATTGGTCTCGAGCTTTGGTACCCACTGAATTTTTTGGAAGTTTGCCGTAGCTTCCAAAGCACGTCGTACATATTATAATTATATATGCAGAGAAAAAATTCGCCCAAAGAATGTGTTATGTTTACCATATTTCTCTGGGTTTGATAATATTGTCAAGGCCTTGAAACTTTTTGATATACATGTATTGTTTAGCTATGAAAATACTGTTGGTAAGCTATTAGTTAGAAACAGCCCTCGTAGTGATAATTGTGTCATTTATAAAATACCTTGTAAAGACTGTAATAAGTTCTATGTTGGGCAAACATCTAAAGATTTGAAATGTAGAATTTCGCAACATAAATACTCTGTAAGACATGGCCAATTGTCTAATGTTTTGTTCGTTCATTTGTCAGAAGATGCTCACCAAATTGATTGGGAGATGGATTCTTCAATAACGAATTGTAGAAGCACATATAACAGATACATAATTGAATCTGCTTTGATACAGATTACAAAAGAAAGTAATTTAAACATCAGCAGTGGTTTATATAACTTAGATCGATTTTTAATAGATTCCTTGTCCTTCGTGACAAGTCGCCAATATACGTCATTCTTAAAAAAGACGAATATCTGGCGAAAATGAACCTCATACTCTGACCAAACTAAATTCCAAAGAGTAACGAAGGACAATACAGCCGAATTTAAAGCAAAGGTCAACAAATTGATCGAAACTGTGAACGCCAAGAAATCCGGACTCCACCTGCCAAAGATTATTGGGGAATGCAAACCTGGATACTCGTATGGAAATGTCAAGACACACAAGCCTGGAAACCCACTTCGGCCAATAATCAGCCAGATACCCACACCCACGTACAGACTGGCGAAGCGACTCAATGGCTTGCTGACTCCTTATGTCCCTTGCGCCTTCAGCCTGAAGTCTCCAAAGGTATTTGTTGACTTGCTGTGGGGAACACGGGCCACAGGGATAAGAGCCTCGTTGGACGTAGAATCGCTGTTTACCAACGTACCTGTGGATGAAACAATCGGGATGATAGCAGATAGTGTATCGTGATCCGGCCTTTACTCCTCTTGACATACCAGAAAACATTCTAAGGAAACTACTCCAAGTTTGTACTAAAGAGGCACCCTTCTTGAGCCCAGATGGGCACACGTATAAGCAAGTAGATGGGGTCGCCATGGATTCTCCCCTAGGTGTCCTGTTTGTGAATTTCTACATGGGAACCATTGAACAAAAGGTCTTAGTCGCCATGAACTTGAAACCGGCCATATACTGCAGGTATGTTGATGACATTTTTACACAGGTACCTGATGTCAGACATCTGCAGGAGCTGAAGGAGGCATTTGAGCAGAATTCTGTGTTGCGCTTCAATTACGAGATGGAGAAGGATGGGAAGCTACCCTTTCGAGATGTAAGTCATGGAAAGGAGCAGAGGTTTCCATACTGCAGTCTACACTAAGGAAACAAACAAAGGAATGTGCCTCAATGCCAACAGTGACTGCCCAGACAGGTACAAGAGGAGTATTGTTAACGCTTATGTCGACCGTGCTCTCAGCCACAGCTCAGGATGGAAGCAAGTCGATGAAGAACTCTGTAGGGTAAGGCAGGTCCTAGTCAACAACGGCTTCTCCAATGGTTTCGTTGAAGACATCATAAGAAGGAAGGTGAAATGCCATGCAACCTCTGAAGAGACAACTAACACAACACCTGTACCCCCTATTAGACTATTTTACAGGAACTTCTTTTCCACAGCTCATAAAATGGAGGAAAGGGTCCTGAAAAATATTGTTAATAGGATCATTATCCCTACAGACAAAAATCAGAAGATACAATTGACGATTTACTATAAAACCAAAAAAACGGCCAACCTACTCATAAGAAACTCTCCAGACATGTCGTCTATGCCTTAAAATGCTCACTTGGGGACTGTAAGCCTCAAAGAACTCAGTATATAGGCAAGACAACATCATCTCTTTCCAGGCGATTAACGATGCATAAGCAACAGGGCTCCATTAAGGAACATATAATCTCTTCCCACAACCAGACCATCACCAGAGAAGTCTTAACAAAAAACACAGAAATCATCGATAGATACAGCGATAGCAGGCGGCTAGATATCTGCGAGGCACTACACATCAAGAAGTCAACACCAGCAATCAACAGCCAATTAATGCATAACTATATGCTACCCACTTCAAGACTCCGCACCAATATAGAAGCATCAAGAAATATGGGCCAATAGGCCGTTTGCAGTTACTTCCATTCTTCCCTTTAACTTACCCAATATTATACCCATTGTTTCGTGTTCTGTCTTGTGTTGAAAGTTTGTTTTCACCTCATCCAAAACTGTTGTAACCTATCACCTCACCCATATGCAGGTATATAAGATAAAAGGTTAAGATAGGTTTAAATTATAGCATAGTAGAACTCTGTTTAGTGTTTGCAGGTTATAGTTGTGTGTGTGTAAACTAAAGTCTTTGAAAATGTAATAAGTTATTACGAAATGTGTTCAAGTGTCGCGTCAGAATAGAAATAAAAATGAATTTTGGAGAATTGATTTTTCAGTTACCATCGATAGTGAAAAGAAACATAAGAAATATTGAGAAAATTCGTGTTTAAATTATTAATCTTATTTTTTCGGTCATATATATATATATATGTATGTATGTATGTCGTACCTAGTAGCCAGAACGCACTTCTCAGCCTACTATGCAAGGCCAAATTTGCCTAATAGGAAAGTTTTCATGAATTAATGTTTTTTCGACGACCTAACCTACCTAACCTAACCTAACCTAACCTAACCTACCTTTTTCGGTCACCTAACCGAACCTAACCTATAAAGATAGATTAGGTTAGGTTAGGTAGGGTTGGTTAGGTTCGGTCATATATCTACGTTAATTTTAACAACAATAAAACAAGATTGATCTCATACATAATGAAATGGGTAGCTTTATCATTTCATAAGAAAAAAATTAGAGAAAATATATTAATTCAGGAAAACTTGGCTTATTAGGCAAATCGGGCCTTGCATAGTAGGCTGAGAAGTGCGTTCTGACTACTAGGTACGACATATATATATATATATATATATATATATATATATATATATATATATATATATATATATATATATATATAATATATCAATCTTTGGACAACACCCACCAGTGGGACTCGAACCCAGAAAGCACAACTACCTTCCAGTAGCTGCCATAACTAGTACGCTTTAACCCACTACACCATCAGACCCTACAAAAGAAGTAGATGATGTAGTGGGTTAAAGCGTACTAGTTATGGCAGCTACTGGAAGGTAGTTGTGCTTTCTGGGTTCGAGTCCCACTGGTGGGTGTTGTCCAAAGATTGTTAATCTTCACTTGTGGTTTGTGCAAGTATAGGCTTATATATATATATATATATATATATATATATATATATATATATATATATATATATATATATATATATATATATATATATGTCGTACCTAGTAGCCAGAACGTACTTCTCGGCCTAATATGCAAGGCCCGATTTGCCTAATAAGCCAAGTTTTCATGAATTAATGTTTTTTCGACAACCTAACCTACCTAACCTAACCTAACCCTACCTTTTTCTGCTACCTAACCCAACCTAACCTATAAAGATAGGTTAGGTTAGGTAGGGTTGGTTAGGTTCGGTCATATATCTACGTTAATTTTAACTACAATAAAACAAAATTGACCTCATACATAATGAAATGGGTAGCTTTATCATTTCATAAGAAAAAAATTAGAGAAAATATGTTAATTCAGGAAAACTTGGCTTATTAGGCAAATCGGGCCTTGCATAGTAGGCCGAGAAGTGCGTTCTGGCTACTAGGTACGACATTATATAATATATATATAATATTTTAATCATTTGAGACACATTGACATTGTGGATGAGAGCCTTCGGGCTGTGTGTGTGCTGCCCGAAGGCTCTCAACTAATGTCTCATGTTGTAGACTATAATCCCGACGAACTAATTACAAAGTACCATGAGAAAAAGTAGCAGCTCACATATATCCACGTTTTCTATATATATGTACAGGCAAGTCATATATGGTGGGTTGTTTGGGTTCGTACGCTTCTTTGTATTGCGTGCGTTGCAGCAAATCAAGAGAACGGGTTGATGGTGTGTACGTGGAAGTAGCTTTTAGATCTCACATTAAGGAGTAGGACGCGTTGAGGCGATTGCGCGAATTGAATATACAAATTTCATTTCCTTGGGGCCCCTAGCATCCATGAACCACCGACTCTTAAGAGCGACAGACGGTAATCGTATCAACTACTCTTCTGGGATCCGTAGTTCGAGGCTCCTACAGGGCCCAGGTGAATTAAATGTTTGTTATCCACGTTTGTGTTAGATAATTTATTAATATACCATGGTAAGAGAAGTTGGTCACATATATATATATATAACGAGATATAAAGAAAAGTAATTTAGATGTTGGTGTAGGTAGAGGTTGGGCAAGTATATCAGTGAGGACACAGTACTGTGTATTGTGTAGAGGTTGGGCATCTCAGTGAGGGCACAGTACTGTGTATTGTGTAGAGGTTGGGCATCTCAGTGAGGGCACAGTACTGTGTATTGTGTAGAGGTTGGGCATCTCAGTGAGGGCACAGTACTGTGTATTGTGTAGAGGTTGGGCATCTCAGTGAGGGCACAGTACTGTGTATTGTGTAGAGGTTGGGCATCTCAGTGAGGGCACACTACTGTGTATTGTGTAGAGGTTGGGCATCTCAGTGAGGGCACAGTACTGTTTATTGTGTAGAGGTTGGGCATCTCAGTGAGGGCACAGTACTGTTTATTGTGTAGAGGTTGGGCATCTCAGTGAGGGCAGAGTACTGTGTATTGTGTAGAGGTTGGGCATCTCAGTGAGGGCACAGTACTGTGTATTGTGTAGAGGTTGGGCATCTCAGTGAGGGCACAGTACTGTTTATTGTGTAGAGGTTGGGCATCTCAGTGAGGGCACAGTACTGTTTATTGTGTAGAGGTTGGGCATCTCAGTGAGGGCACAGTACTGTTTATTGTGTAGAGGTTGGGCATCTCAGTGAGGGCACAGTACTGTGTATTGTGTAGAGGTTGGGCATCTCAGTGAGGGCACAGTACTGTGTATTGTGTAGAGGTTGGGCATCTCAGTGAGGGCACAGTACTGTGTATTGTGTAGAGGTTGGGCATCTCAGTGAGGGCACAGTACTGTGTATTGTGTAGAGGTTGGGCATCTCAGTGAGGGCACAGTACTGTGTATTGTGTAGAGGTTGGGCATCTCAGTGAGGGCACAGTACTGTGTATTGTGTAGAGGGTGGGCATCTCAGTGAGGGCACAGTACTGTGTATTGTGTAGAGGTTGGGCATCTCAGTGAGGGCACAGTACTGTGTATTGTGTAGAGGTTGGGCATCTCAGTGAGGGCACAGTACTGTGTATTGTGTAGAGGTTGGGCATCTCAGTGAGGGCACAGTACTGTGTATTGTGTAGAGGTTGGGCATCTCAGTGAGGGCACAGTACTGTGTATTGTGTAGAGGTTGGGCATCTCAGTGAGGGCACAGTACTGTTTATTGTGTAGAGGTTGGGCATCTCAGTGAGGGCACAGTACTGTGTATTGTGTAGAGGTTGGGCATCTCAGTGAGGGCACAGTACTGTGTATTGTGTAGAGGTTGGGCTTCTCAGTGAGGGCACAGTACTGTGTATTGTGTAGAGGTTGGGCATCTCAGTGAGGGCACAGTACTGTGTATTGTGTAGAGGTTGGGCTTCTCAGTGAGGGCACAGTACTGTGTATTGTGTAGAGGTTGAGAGACAGTTGATATCCGGCGAGAAGTCAAGTCAGTATGACGACAGTGATGCCGGGTGGAAGGGGAACTATCAAGGGAAAGCGCTAAGCCCTTACGACTATACAGCACTGGGAAGGGGTCTATACAGCACAGGATCAGCCCTTACGACTATACAGCACAGGATCAGCCCTTACGACTATACAGCACAGGATCAGCCCTTACGACTATACAGCACAGGATCAGCCCTTACGACTATACAGCACAGGATGAGCCCTTACGACTATATAGCACAGGATCAGCCCTTACGACTATACAGCACAGGATGAGCCCTTACGACTATACAGCACAGGATGAGCCCTTACGACTATACAGCACAGGATGAGCCCTTACGACTATACAGCACAGGATCAGCCCTTACGACTATACAGCACAGGATCAGCCCTTACGACTATACAGCACAGGATGAGCCCTTACGACTATACAGCACAGGATGAGCCCTTACGACTATACAGCACAGGATGAGCCCTTACGACTATACAGCACAGGATCAGCCCTTACGACTATACAGCACAGGATCAGCCCTTACGACTATACAGCACAGGATCAGCCCTTACGATTATACAGCACAGGATCAGCCCTTACGACTATACAGCACAGGATCAGCCCTTACGACTATACAGCACAGGATCAGCCCTTACGACTGTACAGCACAGGATCAGCCCTTACGAATATACAGCACAGGATCAGCCCTTACGACTATACAGCACAGGATCAGCCCTTACGACTATACAGCACAGGATCAGCCCTTACGACTATACAGCACAGGATCAGCCCTTACGACTATACAGCACAGGATCAGCCCTTACGACTATACAGCACAGGATCAGCCCTTACGACTATACAGCACAGGATCAGGATTTGGGATGGGACGGGGGAAGGAATGGTGCCCAACCTCTTGGACGGTCGGGGATTGAACGCCGACCTGCATGAAGCGAGACCGTCGCTCTACCGTCCAGCGCAAGTGGTTGAGTGAAGGAGGATGGAATCTTCAAATTGAATAATTATTGCAACAAGTCAATTGTTGTGTGTTAAGCCGTTGTTGCCTGCCAGTGGGTCATTAAGGTGTCTGGGTCCTGACGCCTCTATTGGTTGCACTAAGTGTTACTATATAATAATAATTCATTGTGTCCGGGGACAGGCAGCCAGAGTGTATTCATACACGTTAGGCTTATATTGAGGCTGAATTACTGACCCCGCCCCGGATGCAACACCACAAGAAGGTGACTAGCGCCTCAGTACCTACTTACTGCTAGGTCAACAACGGGGCATTTGGTGATGGGAAATGCGCCTAACTATTTCTGTCCAGCCCGGGATTTGAACCCGGAATTCTCCATTGTCCAGCGCGTCCTCCAAAGACCCAAAAGTCCATTCCATGCACCCGCCAATCCCCCAGCTGTTTATGAATGAAAAACGGTTTACACACAACTCACAACTGACGATGTCCGAACACTTCCGGAACAAGTGCTTCACTGTCGAGTTTTGTTCGAACCACAACGCTGTAAATGCTTCACCCAAATACTACAAATACAAATAATCCCCACCAGAACCTAAACACCTAACATAACATATGCCTATAGATGCACAATATGCTAATATATTATAATATTAATTTATATTTAAGAAATTCCCGTTTTGAATGAACATCATGTACAAATTTATGAATGCCTCTGTGGGGTCGATCGCTGGATGTAATGGACTTGAGTGGAGGACGGGGAGCGATTGTGAGTCGAGGACGAACCCGACTGCACTACCGGGACCCTCCATTGGCTGCGTTGCAAGTCCATTGTGTGACTTAGCCGGGGACCTCTGGACGAGGAGCACCTGGGTGCCCGGGGGTGGCTGTGGCACCAACCCGGCCTCTCCACCAGTCACAACGTCACAAAAATGACGTATTATATTCCCCCGAGCCTTAAACGTGATGCCCCGTTTACTAATTAGGTCCAGCAATTAGTAAACGGGACATCACGTCAATTTTTGCGAGCTGCTGTTTGTTAACACGTCATTGCTTGGTCTTTAAGGGATTTATACCGCAAAATACGATGGACTATGAACAAATCCACAAGGGCCGTGACGAGGATTCGAACCTGCGTCCGAATCCACACAGGGTTTTACACAGGGAGTTGTGTAAAACCCTGGTTTATGCCTCGGAGAGGCTGCAGGATCCAATAAGTTCAGTAGAACTTCGGTTTCAACTCCATTTACCATGTCGTAGCTCAGTCGATTAAGGCAGCGTCTGGGATGCTCTCGAACGCAGGTTCAAATCCTCGTCACGGCCCTTGTGGATTTGTTCATTTGATACATCACGCTATTGTGATTTCTGTGTGTTACGATGTACTATTCGAGAGTACAGTACTTCATTTTTTTGGCCTATAGTATAGTACATCTCAACCTAACAAGGGTTCGAATCCAGGCAGCTCGCTAAATCTAGCAAGTCGGATGCTCATTAATCCGAGGAGGTTATCTTGAGGAAATCTTGAGTTGATCTATGTATAGGAAATACCATCCTGCCCGGTGGGACTTTCAAACGCAAACGGCTCAGTGTTCCTCCTGCTCGACGTGAAGACTTTGTTGCTCATGTGTCAGAGTGGTACAGCACTTATGATCCCTCCACAGTCCAGACATTTAACGACGGTCTAGTACAGAGCATTCAGATGTTTGCTGACTCTTTAGGTCGGCCCCCTGCACCATCCAATAGTCGGAACGATATGAAAGGTAATAAACGCCATGCCTATTACAATGACCCCAAACTGCGTACTTTGAAACGCACTGCCAGACGAGTTGGGCTTGCATATAGGGAAACACGTACGCCAGCAATGCTCAAGCTCTTTCAGAAAGCCCTAGCCAAGGCGAGGGAGCGCATGACAGAGCTCAGGCAAGATAACTGGGAAACTTTTGTTAACAGTCCCAACTCTCACACCCCCCCATCCCTCAGCCAGGCATGGAAGGATATTAAAAGAATTAAAGGCGATAATATCGGCCAAGTAGCACACCCTCACCCTCTACACAGAGCAAACGAGTTAGTCGATGCTTGGGCAACCACCTCTAGCTTCAATAATCTTCCCCCAGACATACAGTTCAGATTAAATGCTGGTTACAGAGATCGAGAAAGGCTCGTTGACTTCATGCTCCACAAGGAAGATGAATGCAACGTGCCATTTACTGAATTTGAATTACTCGCGGCCTTAAACAAAGGCAAAGCCACATCCCCCGGTGAAGATGGTATCATTATGACATATTGCGTCTGCTCCCTTTAGTACCAGGGAATCCCCTGCTTGAGCTGTATAATATGAGCTATGTTACTGGGGAACTTCCTAACTCTTGGACCAACAGTATAATCATTCCAATTCCCAAGCCACATCAAGAGAATGCTTTCCACCCAATTTTCATTACCAGCTGCATTTGCAGAACATTCGAGAAAATGGTCCTAAACCGTCTCCCCCATAGAATAAGAACCATGCTATCCCCCCAGATATATGGCTTCATGCATGGAAGGAGTGTGCATCATTGCATCACCACCTTTCTTACCCTGCACACTGAAAAGTCATATACCACCTTCCTAGATCTTAAGTCTGCCTTTGATATTGCAAATAGACATGTTATCTTGAGTGAGCTTGCAAGAATGAATATTGGTGGTCGGCTTCTTTGTTGGATCAGGGGTTACTTATCCAACAGGAAGTCATCTGTATTTTTCCAGGTGCATAGGAGTGTAACGAGAGACTTTGAACTAGGTACCCCGCAGGGTGGTGTCCTCAGTCCTACCTTATTTAATATCTTAATAAACACGCTGTTAAACTCTATACCGAGCAAACCCAACGTCCACATCATTAGCTATGCTGATGATATAATGACACACACCACTGGGTATGCTAACACGCAGAACACTCTTAACTCTGTATTAGACTCATGTCAGGACCTAGGTTTAATTATCTCATCAGAGAAAACAAAGATACTAAATCGGCGCCCACCCAGGCAGGGAGGAGCTGTTCGCAAGATGCAACTGTCTCATGGCTCCCAGCTTGACTATGTAAACAGATTCAAATACCTTGGCCTTGAGGTGCCACTGTATGGTCCTGTTGTATTCAGACTGTTGTTAGTTTAAAGAGAGGCTCCGAGCTCTCAAGGCTGTTGCAGGTTATCACTCAGGCTATGGTGCCAATGTCAGAATTGTCAAAATGATGTACTTTGCATACATCAGATCTTTAGTGGATTATGCTGCACCTCTGCTTGTTTTGATGCCCGAAAGAAAGCTTGGAGGGCTTGAAAAATTGCAGAACGAAGCTTTGAGGATAATCCTTGGGTGCCCTCGTACCACAAAGATACTTAATATGAGAAATGAACTTAAAATTATGAGCGTTGTTGATCGTGTTACTGAAATTAACTGTCAGATTGGTATAAAAATGCTTAGGCTAACTCATCCTAATCCTTGCACAGAAGCCTTCCAGAATTTCTTTATTGAAGATCAGCATTGTTCCAAATGGATAACAAAAACTGGAACTCAACTCAGAATGTATGGGGTTCATGATTTGTACCAAGAGAAACAACAACGGCACTTTCCTGCACCGTGGGAGGTTACACCCTTTCCAGTTTTAATCCCACCCTTTCCACCCAAGAAGCAAATTAGAGATCAGCCCAAGCTTCGTCTTGAGGCAAAGCTTAACGCCTTAAGCCATATTGATGCTCTGTCCACAGAGCATTCTCTCTCTCAAATTATATACACTGATGGTTCCCTACACCGCCCCACGGGTGCAGCTGGAAGTGCAGTTGTCCTGACAATGGGCGATGGCCTATACTTTGAGTGGGGAGTCCGTATAAACAACTGGGCCTCTACCCTTCAGACTGAACTATTTGCCTTGATCCTTGCACTGAAATGTGTACAAGTCTCAAAACTTGATACATTAATTGTAAGTGACTCCTTATCATCCTTAAATGCTCTTAACTCTTTAAGACATAACTGTAACATGCTCGTGTCCGAAGCTAGACACAAATACAACAAAATTATTAAGGATGGTAACAGAGTCCATTTCATGTGGTCTCCATCTCATGTTGGTCTCCGAATGCATGATAGAGCTGATAAGTTAGCCAAAGAATCTGCCTTTAAAGGAGCCGTTGAGTGTAACCTTGGATTGTCAATGAGCAATCTGAGAGCAGCAGTACACCAAGAACTTCAACAAGATCTTGTAGATCTGAGGCAAAGTGAAATTGACACCAGTAATTCCATCTATCATCATACTATCATGCAAGAGGAGCCACACATCTATGGATCATCCAATAAAATCAGCAGACTTCTAGATGTTACTACTGCTCGGCTTAGACTCGGTTACAAGTATCTCTGGGAATTCTCATTATCTGCTGATGTAGACCTGACCAAATGTAAACTGTGTCAACAAAATTATTCGCACACCCTCCGTCACTATGTGATGGAGTGCGAAAAGATACGTGAATTTAGAGGCAATTCTATAACCAATGTTCCAGCGATGTGTCAATATTTCATTCAAAATGATCTGCTACCTGAAATTTTAGCCAAATATCCCCAGTTTGCTAACTGTAGGTAGTAACTAAGTGATTGTAACCTATCCACCGCTGCCCACTGGATGGGGGGCGGTGTGCAGAACAAACATATAAATTTTGACACTAGCTCTCTGCATGTCAGTTGCTTAATTTAGAACCTGTACTTGAGGTCGATCTCGAACGCATTGTTGATGTGATGACTTATATTTAATTTTGTAACTAGCTCATCAAGATTGTAACTTGCTTAGCTAAATGAATTGTGGGGTTCAGTCCCTGAGCCCATTATGTGCCTCTGTAACACTTTCCACTACCGCCCACAAGATGGGTATGGGGTGCATAATAAATGAACTAACTTTTGGAGCTTAGCGTCCCCGCGGCCCGGTCCTCGACCAGGCCTCCTTTTTGTTACACACCCCCAAGCAGCAGCCCGTAGCAGCTGCCCAACTCCCAGTTTCCGCCTCCGACGGGGATGCGTAACAAATGCGCCACTTTTAATTTGAACAGAGCATTGCGGATTTTAACGCTGTGATCGATGGCTTCAACTTTTAGGTGACGTAAGCGGGGGGACAGGTTGCCTGATACAGCGGGCCATTAGCAGTTGACACCATCCATTTAATTACTGTATTTCTTTAATTACCGTTATTTTCTTTGCGTCATTACTGTCGACAATTTTCAAATCAAATATAAGATTTTAAAAAGGGTTGCGTGCAATTTATTTTTTCTGTTATATTGTGTAATTATTATATTTTAATTTCCTGGGTGACAATGGGTGTTTCTCCGGCCGACACCTCGGGCACAATGGCGCTAATTAATACTCATAATTTACATGGTTTTTCTTTTCTAATTTTTTCGAAATAATAAAAAAATACATCGGTCGGTGCAATATATTATTGTTGTTGTTGATGGAGAGCCGACGGTTGTTGCTTATGAGGTGTTGTATGTGTAGGGGGTGTGTTGTATGTGTAGGGTAGTGTGTTGTATGTGTAGGGGGTGTGTTGTATGTGTAGGGAGGTGTGTTGTATGTGTAGGGGGTGTGTTGTATGTGTAGGGGGTGTGTTGTATGTGTAGGGGGTGTGTTGTATGTGTAGGGTAGTGTGTTGTATGTGTAGGGGGTGTGTTGTATGTGTAGGGAGGTGTGTTGTATGTGTAGGGTAGTGTGTTGTATGTGTAGGGGGTGTGTTGTATGTGTAGGGGGTGTGTTGTATGTGTAGGGTAGTGTGTTGTATGTGTAGGGTAGTGTGTTGTATGTGTAGGGTAGTGTGTTGTATGTGTAGGGGGTGTGTTGTATGTGTAGGGGGTGTGTTGTATGTGTAGGGGGTGTGTTGTATGTGTAGGGGGTGTGTTGTATGTGTAGGGTAGTGTGTTGTATGTGTAGGGGGTGTGTTGTATGTGTAGGGAGGTGTGTTGTATGTGTAGGGTAGTGTGTTGTATGTGTAGGGTAGTGTGTTGTATGTGTAGGGTAGTGTGTTGTATGTGTAGGGTAGTGTGTTGTATGTGTAGGGTGGTGTGTTGTATGTGTAGGGGGTGTGTTGTATGTGTAGGGGGTGTGTTGTATGTGTAGGGAGGTGTGTTGTATGTGTAGGGAGGTGTGTTGTATGTGTAGGGAGGTGTGTTGTATGTGTAGGGAGGTGTGTTGTATGTGTAGGGGGTGTGTTGTATGTGTAGGGGGTGTGTTGTATGTGTAGGGGGTGTGTTGTATGTGTAGGGGGTGTGTTGTATGTGTAGGGAGGTGTGTTGTATGTGTAGGGGGTGTGTTGTATGTGTAGGGGGTGTGTTGTATGTGTAGGGAGGTGTGTTGTATGTGTAGGGGGTGTGTTCTATGTGTAGGGGGTGTGTTGTATGTGTAGGGAGGTGTGTTGTATGTGTAGGGGGTGTGTTGTATGTGTAGGGGGTGTGTTGTATGTGTAGGGAGGTGTGTTGTATGTGTAGGGAGGTGTGTTGTATGTGTAGGGGGTGTGTTGTATGTGTAGGGGGTGTGTTGTATGTGTAGGGGGTGTGTTGTATGTGTAGGGAGGTGTGTTGTATGTGTAGGGAGGTGTGTTGTATGTGTAGGGGGTGTGTTGTATGTGTAGGGGGTGTGTTGTATGTGTAGGGAGGTGTGTTGTATGTGTAGGGGGTGTGTTGTATGTGTAGGGGGTGTGTTGTATGTGTAGGGAGGTGTGTTGTATGTGTAGGGGGTGTGTTGTATGTGTAGGGGGTGTGTTGTATGTGTAGGGAGGTGTGTTGTATGTGTAGGGGGTGTGTTGTATGTGTAGGGGGTGTGTTGTATGTGTAGGGTAGTGTGTTGTATGTGTAGGGGGTGTGTTGTATGTGTAGGGGGTGTGTTGTATGTGTAGGGGGTGTGTTGTATGTGTAGGGAGGTGTGTTGTATGTGTAGGGAGGTGTGTTGTATGTGTAGGGTAGTGTGTTGTATGTGTAGGGTAGTGTGTTGTATGTGTAGGGTAGTGTGTTGTATGTGTAGGGAGGTGTGTTGTATGTGTAGGGTAGTGTGTTGTATGTGTAGGGTAGTGTGTTGTATGTGTAGGGTAGTGTGTTGTATGTGTAGGGAGGTGTGTTGTATGTGTAGGGTAGTGTGTTGTATGTGTAGGGGGTGTGTTGTATGTGTAGGGTAGTGTGTTGTATGTGTAGGGAGGTGTGTTGTATGTGTAGGGTAGTGTGTTGTATGTGTAGGGAGGTGTGTTGTATGTGTAGGGAGGTGTGTTGTATGTGTAGGGAGGTGTGTTGTATGTGTAGGGTAGTGTGTTGTATGTGTAGGGAGGTGTGTTGTATGTGTAGGGGGTGTGTTGTATGTGTAGGGAGGTGTGTTGTATGTGTAGGGGGTGTGTTGTATGTGTAGGGAGGTGTGTTGTATGTGTAGGGTAGTGTGTTGTATGTGTAGGGGGTGTGTTGTATGTGTAGCAAGGTGAGTTGTATGTGTAGGGGGTGTGTTGTATGTGTAGGGGGTGTGTTGTATGTGTAGGGGGTGTGTTGTATGTGTAGGGTAGTGTGTTGCATGTGTAGGGGGTGTGTTGTATGTGTAGGGAGGTGTGTTGTATGTGTAGGGGGTGTGTTGTATGTGTAGGGGGTGTGTTGTATGTGTAGGGGGTGTGTTGTATGTGTAGGGAGGTGTGTTGTATGTGTAGGGTAGTGTGCTGTATGTGTAGGGTAGTGTGCTGTATGTGTAGCGAGGTGAGTTGTATGTGTAGCGAGGTGTGTTGTATGTGTAGGGTAGTGTGCTGTATGTGTAGCGAGGTGAGTTGTATGTGTAGGGGGTGTGTTGTATGTGTAGGGTAGTGTGCTGTATGTGTAGCGAGGTGTGTTGTATGTGTAGCGAGGTGTGTTGTATGTGTAGGGTAGTGTGCTGTATGTGTAGGGGGTGTGTTGTATGTGTAGGGGGTGTGTTGTATGTGTAGGGTAGTGTGCTGTATGTGTAGCGAGGTGAGTTGTATGTGTAGGGGGTGTGTTGTATGTGTAGGGTAGTGTGCTGTATGTGTAGGGGGTGTGTTGTATGTGTAGGGAGGTGTGTTGTATGTGTAGGGTAGTGTGTTGTATGTGTAGCGAGGTGAGTTGTATGTGTAGGGGGTGTGTTGTATGTGTAGGGAGGTGTGTTGTATGTGTAGGGAGGTGTGTTGTATGTGTAGGGAGGTGTGTTGTATGTGTAGGGGGTGTGTTGTATGTGTAGGGAGGTGTGTTGTATGTGTAGCAAGGTGAGCTGTATGTGTAGGGGGGTGTTGTATGTGTAGGGGGTGTGTTGTATGTGTAGCGAGGTGAGTTGTATGTGTAGGGGGGGTGTTGTATGTGTAGGGAGGTGTGCTGTATGTGTAGCAAGGTGAGTTGTATGTGTAGGGGGTGTGTTTTATGTGTAGCAAGGTGAGTTGTATGTGTAGGGGGTGTGTTGTATGTGTAGGGGGTGTGTTGTATGTGTAGGGGGTGTGTTGTATGTGTAGCGAGGTGAGTTGTATGTGTAGGGAGGTGTGTTGTATGTGTAGCAAGGTGAGCTGTATGTGTAGGGGGGGTGTTGTATGTGTAGGGGGTGTGTTGTATGTGTAGCGAGGTGAGTTGTATGTGTAGGGGGGGTGTTGTATGTGTAGGGAGGTGTGCTGTATGTGTAGCAAGGTGAGTTGTATGTGTAGGGGGTGTGTTGTATGTGTAGCAAGGTGAGTTGTATGTGTAGGGGGTGTGTTGTATGTGTAGGGGGTGTGTTGTATGTGTAGGGGGTGTGTTGTATGTGTAGCGAGGTGAGTTGTATGTGTAGGGGGTGTGTTGTATGTGTAGGGAGGTGTGTTGTATGTGTAGCGAGGTGAGTTGTATGTGTAGGGGGGGGTGTTGTATGTGTAGCAAGGTGAGTTGTATGTGTAGGGGGTGTGTTGTATGTGTAGGGGGTGTGTTGTATGTGTAGGGAGGTGTGTTGTATGTGTAGCGAGGTGAGTTGTATGTGTAGGGGGGGTGTTGTATGTGTAGGGAGGTGTGCTGTATGTGTAGGGGGTGTGTGTGTGTGTCTGTGTATGTTTGTGTGTGTATGTATATATCACACAGACATACTTGCATAAACCACATGTCAAAGGTAAATACACAACGAGCACCAACCCCTGCTCCTTGATGGTGTCCTGCACAGTTAGTGCACAGTTACAAACCCATTAAGATTTCAACTTAGATTCAACAGAGCAGAAGTTGTTAAACACATGGGGGCAAAATCTTACTGAAGTGACCATACGAGTCATAAATAATCATACTCCGCTCAAGTAAAACAGAAACAAGCAACACTTAGTGGGCCAGCCAGAGGCTTAGGGCCCGCGCAGGAATAGCCCTGAAAAAAAAAAAACACACAAATGATATGGTGGAAGTGCTGATAATGAAAATAAAGATCCTAAAAGTTGGTATTGTCCGTGAATATAAGTCAACAGAGGCAAATCCTCAGCAGTTTAGAAAACCAGTGAAAAAACAACGCTGTTTTGAAAACCTTACAAACCCTGTCCCAAACATTATCTTGCATGGGGAATTCAGTTTACGGAACTTAAAATGGATATAAGTGTCAAGTACCGTTTTTTCAGACAGATTCTTGGGAAACTTACCTTAATATACTCACACACAAATGATCTCTGACGAATGTGTGTGACAGATTTGCTTTAAACTAGAAAATAGTAGAACCCAGTTGAAAAAAAACACCTCGATCTTATTTTCAATATCAATGATGAATTTATTAAAACTATAATTACATATACCTGTTACTCAGATCCTAACCTAATCGAAGTTCTGACAAGCATAAGCAATAGAGCTGCGCAGCTATTCCCAATTCCAAGAGGAAGAGGATTAAAAAAAATAATTTCAATAATGAACTGATTAACTCTGAACCTAAGCCAAGATCTCACGAGAACTAAGGAAGCCTAAATCAGTGGCCTAAAAACATAGACAAAGTAGCACTAGACATGTGCTCAAGTCACACGCAACTCGGAGAGAAAAAAAAAGAGAAAAATATGAAAATTGGAACGAGAACGGCGCTCGCTCTAAAGACCAAGAAAATAAAATGCAAAAATACCCAAACTGCCCCAATAATTACACTCTGACCAAAGAACGACAAGGAAAGTTATGTAGAAAAAACAGAAACGATCGAGCTAGTCACAGAATAACAATCCCGAAGCAGCAGAGAGAGCGCACAAAGCCACCAGTGAAATAAGAGAGTAAGTAGGCTTCCAAAACAATGCTTCTCTTAGGCAAAATCTAGAAAAAACTTCTAGTATTGATCCTTTGCGCTAGGGAGATATGGAGCCTTCACACATTACAACACAATGATTAAAAAGGTGTTGCATTTTCAGCATTTAATTATTTATAGTAAACCTCTGAACATATTGAATATCGATAATCCAAACCAGTCCTTCAGGAATGTGATACCAGCCTGGAACTATAAAACAGATGTGATCCCAACCTCACTTTTGCTACCCGAATCCTCCCAATAAAATATCTGAATAATTGGGACCTCTTAAAATTTCTGAATCTGTATTATTTAAAGCGCAGAGTGGTGCGTAACAGTGCGTAAGCCTAAGTAATGTTATAAGCGTATGTCGTGTGTGTGTAAGCATATGTCTTGTGTGAAAACGTATGTCGTGTGTAAGTATATGCTGTGACGGTAACGCGTTGGTGTTCGGCTGTTCAAAGCTAGGGGTATGGCCTCGTCACATAGAATAAAAAAAAAATAGAAAATCTGGAACTTCGTCTGTGGTAAGGTAAGGAGAAGACACACAAAACACAAGTAAATTTTAACAATGCAATTTTAATTACGTTAGAAAAACAAAACATGAAAAAAATGGACATACAAATTCGTATAATAAAATCAATCAATCAAAATAATAAGAATAATTAAATGACAAAATGAAAAGTTACGTTAAGACAAGTGAGCAATAACAAGCTGTGCAATAGACAATAAAATGAGAGGTGCAGGAATATTGGCTTTAAGCTATCACCTCTCTTAGTACACGTAAGCCACAGCTCAGTCTACCAAGAAGACGTGTTAACCGTATGAAAGCACTGAATATTCTGAAGACTGAGGTCGTGGCGGCCCCAGATATCAAGTAGTATGGTGGGTGGAGTGCAGTTGCAGCTAGACCCGCGGCCAATCAGCGAGGAGCCGGCGACAAGACAGGTAGTTTGGCGGTTTGAGGTGGAACAGGTGTTCCTGGCTGCATACGTTTTGCGCTCTGGCAAACCTTGCTGGTGTAGTCGTTGTTGGATTTTTCTTCCATACTTGTTCTATATAGATGTTTATGTCGACGTCTTTTGGAGGGAAGAGCAGGCTCAATCTCTTGAAGGAGATTATCGTCACAACTCTCCCCCGAAGCCTGCGGTTCTGGAAGAAGTACGTCGTTATGTGGTGGAGTAATAGATGGAGTCGCTTCTACTTCATAAACTCTGGAGAGATCATGGGCTAAGATGTTGTCGGAATCTTGGTATAGCGTGTCTCCAGGTTGAATTTCTGCAGTTATCAAGCCCATAGTAGAAGACGTTGAGGTAAGAAGTGGGCGTGCTGCAGGAGGTGTAGGGTGGTGTGGTCCGTGTTGATGGTAGACCGAGCACTTTTCAGGTGTGGAGTGAAGTGCTGGAGCTTCAGGATGATGAAGAGTAGCTCCTTGCCAATTGTTCCGTAGTTCCTTGTAGCAGTAGTCGCCGACAGGTGTATTCTCCTTGCCTCGTTGCTGCCTCACGACACCACCAACGTCGGTACCACTGGCGTTGACATGGAGGATGAAGGGCTTATCTGACGAGGTGAGAGTGGAATTAGAATATGGCAAAGGAGCACGATTATTATCCTGAAAGTATTTGGGAAGATCATTAAGGATTTCGGAATTAGAAAGCGCTGACTCCTTGTCAGTGCTTTCGGGAGGAGAAGCTGGGAAGGTCTCACTGTGGATGTAGGGTTCTGTGAAGGTGGAATAATTAATTAGGACAGTGGGAGGAGTACCATTATATTGCTTCAGGAGGTTGACGTGGCACAGCTGGGTCTTCCGCCGCCTATCTGGAGTCTCTATAACGTAGTTGTTGTTATTTCTGCACTCTTTGACGCGGTAGGGTCCTGAAAACCTGTTTTGTAAAGGTGAACCTGGGATAGGGAAGTATGCTAGGATGAAGTCTCCCGGCTTAAATTTTCTTACTTTGCTGGTCTGGTCGTAATGAGTCTTCATCCTCTCCTGGGCTTTCAATAGATTATCATGGGCAAAACGGTGGACTCTCTCTAGAATGTGTTGAAGGTTTTGAAGAAACTGGGGCACATTCTGATGCTCACTGAAGGTGGCATCTCGGAGAGAGTCTTTGAAAGCCTTAAGGGGAGTACGGCACTTACGGCCGTAGAGCATCTCATAAGGAGATACTCCTAGGGACTCATTGGGGAGACTTCTGTAAATACACATTATAAGGTCGATTTGCTTATCCCAATCCTTAGAGGTTTCACTACAAAACTTTTTCAAGAGTGCTTTGATAGTCTGATGACTACGTTCAAGAGAACCCTGTGAAGCAGGATGATAGGGGCTGGACAATACCTGTTTGATGTTGAACTCCTCCAGTGTCCTTTTGAAGAGATCACTGGTGAAGTTGGTACCACAGTCGCTCTGAATCTCCCTGGGAAATCCGTATTGAGTGAAGATCTTCAATAGATGTTTTACTACCGTAGCAGCCGTGATGTTCTTCACTGGAACTGCTATGGGAAATCTGGTGGTAGGACACAGGATGGTTAGGATGTAGGCGTTACCTGAACTGGTCCGAGGTAAAGGACCAACACAGTCTATTATGAGTCTGTGGAAAGGTTCCGTAGGCACCTGTATGGGAATCAGTGGCGCTCTGGGAATGGAGATGTTCGGTTTGCCTGCCATCTGACATGTATGACACTGTTTTACGTACTGTTTGACGCTATTTACCATACCTGGCCAGTAGTAGTCTTGACGAATTCCATGGTAAGTCTTGTTGAATCCGTAGTGGGAGAGTGGTCCGTGGGCCAGGTGTAGAATAGTGGGCCGCAGGCTGGTAGGAATCACAAGTTGTTCGATGTTGGCCCAATCGTCCTCCTCCTTCAGTTTATTGGGTCTATATCTGCGGTAGAGCAAGTCGTTCTCTAGGAAGAACCCAGGAATACTGTCGGGTTGAGTCTCAGCCTGGAAAAACAATGGTGTTAAAGTAAGATCTTCCCTCTGCAACTTACGGAACTCCAACTTGGTCAGATTCGGGGGTAGTTTCTGAGGGTCTTGAGGGACAGCGGTAGCAGTAGAGTCAGCTGGCTGTGGACGTGCGGCTTGTGCACGGGTGGTCACGAGAACCGGAGGAGAAACTTCATCACTCTCTTGAACCTCTGCTGGAACATACGCTAGAATAGGGTTACTTGGCACAGAGTTACACACCTGGGGTTTGTCCATGACGATCAGGTTGGTTGGTTGCAGGTCTTCTGCCAAGTCGTTGCCTAGGAGAAGTTGCACTCCAGGCATGGGAAAAGGCTTTTCCCTGACGGCGACTTGGACTTCTCCGTTCACGTAGGGACAATCCAGGTGGACTCTGGCGAGAGGGTATGGAGTGGTAGCAGTGAGGTCAGTGATGATGACAGTTTCTCCGGTGTAGGCGATGTTGGGCACAGCCGACTTCAAGATGATCGATTGAAGAGCCGCTGTGTCCCTCAAGATCTTCAATTTGAAACGTCCCTCCGGATTTGAACCGTTGGCAGAGACAGTTCCAGTATACAGGTGGTTACTGAAAAGAGAAAGATCATTAGCATTAACACCAACATTCATCACAGGCTTACCGGACTTAGGAGGAGTTGGTTTGGGTTTTTGTGGGTCAGTGGTTCCCTTGTATTGAGACTTACCACACTTGTCTATGGTATGTCCATAGAGTCTGCAATACTTGCAGTACAATTGCGAGCCAGCTTGATCGGTGCTCACTTTCTCGTAACTGGACCACGACTTCTTACTGGAGGATGGTTCGGGTGTCAGCCGGTGGATGAGGCTGTGTCAGCCGACTTAGCACACTTCAGGTAGTCGGTTTCTTCTTTATCTGCTAAGTAGAGACGGACAGGAGGCGGCACACGTCTCAAGAATTCTTCAACAAGCATCAGGTTGACGAGTTCTGTAAAAGTAGAGACATGTGCTGCTTCCAGCCATTTCATGAAATATCTCCGTTTTGTGTTAGCAAACTCGAGGAAGGTAGTGGTACTTGCCTTCAGGTGGTCACGGAATTTCCTTCGATAACTTTCTGTGGAGAGGAGGTAGGCGTCCAACACTGCTTGTTTCAGCGTCTGGTAGTCATTCTCAGACGCCAGAGTACTGAGTGTGACTGCAGCTCTACCTGTAAGATGGACTCTGAGAAGTGTGGCCCATTGGTCAACAGGCCAACTGAGTTGATTAGCAAGAGTTTCAAAGGTGGTGAAAAACACATCAACTTCTGCTTCTACAAAGGATGGCATTAACTTACTTGCATGTGATATATTAAAACAGACGGGAAGATTGGCAGTAGCTTGCTGGCGTTGAGCGAGGTGTGAAGTTTCCAACGTGTATTCTCGTTGACGACACTCTAGAGCCAGAGTCGCTTGTTGCTTGTCATGTTCACGTTGCATCTCCAACTCGCGTCGTTTTGTTTCAAGCTGTACGCGTTCCCGCTCCTGGAGCATTGCAACCTCACGTTCCTGGAGGGCGAGTTCACGTTCCTGCTCTTCTTTCTTCAAGGCAGTTTCACGTTCCTTGAGAGCGAGTTCACGTTCCTTGAGAGCGAGTTCACGTTCCTTGAGAGCGATTTCACGTTCGTGTTCTTCCTTCCGTATGGCAGCCGCTTCTCTTTGTTGTTCACGTTCAATCTTGGCCAGCTCTAGTTTGAGTTTCATCGTTGCCAAGTCAGTTTTATCTGCAATATAGTAAGTTTCATGAGTTTCAGAGTCCATCTTACCTTGCTCTAAGAAATGATCCAGCAACAGGTTGTGTAGGTCATTTTTGTTGGCTTGGTAGGGAACTTCTAGTTGATACTCATGTGCAAGAGTTTGTAATTCAGTCCTCTTGGCACGACTTAAAGTCCCTATTTCACCTGCTGGATTTGCACGGAAAGCTTGGAGACGAAACATGGTGAAATTAGCAAATAAATGTAACACGAATATTCAGTTATAGTGAATGTCAGAAACAGGACAACGTGGCAACTGGTACCTATCCTGTGGGATCTTTAACAATTAAAGTTAAGTACAAGATGTTAAATGATTAATTTAAATCAAGGGCGCAGGAAATCTTGTACCCGGTACTCATGTAAGAGGATAAGGGCAAGAAAATCCTACTAACAAATGAAACAGAGTTTCGAAAACAAATGAAACAGTTAATTGCCTCAAAAGTAAAATTGGTAGTCCAAGGATGTAGGCATACCTTGCCAAGTCTCTATAGGACATAAAGCAAGTTTTTCCTACTGAAATTAGTATGATACTTACAGAATTAGCGAACTTTTGTGCTCTGAAAAAGTAAGCTCATTCCCTACCGTTGTATGTATCATCATCTCTGACTGACGTGTAGGGGTGCGAGGTGTCAACTGGTGACGAGAACTGCTGCTGAGGTCCCAATTCAGCAACTAAAGTTCGAGCTAGAGGAACTATGGCCCTCTTTGTCCTCCTACAGTCAGATTGCAGAAGATTGGGTGCACTTGACCTGGGGCAGACCACAGTACCAGGGTACCAATATGATGATCTGTCAAAAATGAGAAATATCCAAGGGACAAAGATGGTAAACACGAGTAATAACACGGAGGGAGAGATGACCAATTAAGAGTATGACTGCGGCCTACAGTCACCACGTAATCCAAAGTTGTCTCACCTTCACCATATGATACTCTCGTAATGCACAATACACCGCACCATATAAAAAATGAAATTGAATATGAAAAATAGTAAAAGCTACGTTAACAAAGTTAAATACACTTACCATAAATTACCACTTGGCACCAGTACCTGAGTGAAGCTCCTAGGACAGGCCCCCATATAATATGTGACGGTAACGCGTTGGTGTTCGGCTGTTCAAAGCTAGGGGTATGGCCTCGTCACAGAATAAAAAAAAAATAGAAAATCTGGAACTTCGTCTGTGGTAAGGTAAGGAGAAGACACACAAAACACAAGTAAATTTTAACAATGCAATTTTAATTACGTTAGAAAAACAAAACATGAAAAAAATGGACATACAAATTCGTATAATAAAATCAATCAATCAAAATAATAAGAATAATTAAATGACAAAAATAAAAATTTACGTTAAGACAAGTGAGCAATAACAAGCTGTGCAATAGACAATAAAATGAGAGGTGCAGGAATATTGGCTTTAAGCTATCACCTCTCTTAGTACACGTAAGCCACAGCTCAGTCTACCAAGAAGACGTGTTAACCGTATGAAAGCACTGAATATTCTGAAGACTGAGGTCGTGGCGGCCCCAGATATCAAGTAGTATGGTGGGTGGAGTGCAGTTGCAGCTAGACCCGCGGCCAATCAGCGAGGAGCCGGCGACAAGACAGGTAGTTTGGCGGTTTGAGGTGGAGCAGGTGTTCCTGGCTGCATACGTTTTGCGCTCTGGCAAACCTTGCTGATGTTGTCGTTGTTGGATTTTTCTTCCATACTTGTTCTATATAGATGTTTATGTCGACGTCTTTTGGAGGGAAGAGCAGGCTCAATCTCTTGAAGGAGATTATCGTCACAATGCCATTAAGTCGTGTGTTCAACATTCGATTTGATAATGGTCGCGGACGGACCGAAACGTCGTTGCTTCACCATATTCTGAAGTCTGGTTTGGTCATGATATCTTCACCCACGAGTCTGTGTCCTCGCAGACACGGCAGGATATCTGGTGTGGAGAGGAGTTGTTTCTTTATCCTGTGATGTGTTGTTTGGTCCTCAGAAGACCGGAAGGTTAGTGCTTATCCTGAGTTTCATGTTGTATCCTCACACTGATCTTCGGTCTTACTCAGGCAAACCTATATTCGGTGCGACTCGACGTCCTCTCATAGCGAGAATTTAACATTTTTTCAACGATACACGGAACGGTAAACTCTGGCATCAGGTGCTATCGTGGAGTGTACTGCTCTTCAGTGTCCGACGGCCAGTTGTGGAGAAAAGTTGGAGCAGTGCCCACGCCCCCTCACCTCAGGCAGAGGTTGGCGACAGTGGGGAAAAAATCCTGACATTGCGATTGATTGTAGATAAGAGATTGGCTGTAATTATGTTTCGTAGCATGCATTAGTCACATTTAATGGGCAATAAATACATTTGTAAGCAGTGTGTACTACGGAAAAACACAACAAAAGGTGAGTATTTACCTAAATGTGCTTGCGAGAGTTGAGCTCTGGCTCTTTCAGCCAGCCTCTCAACTGTCAATCAACGATCCATTTTGTTTATACACACATCACACATCAGCCTCCACTACATCACTGCCTAATGCATTCCATCTGTTAACTACTGTCACTGAAAAAGTTCGTTCTAACGTCCCTGTGGCTCATTTGGGTACTAAGTTTCTTCCTGTCCCCCCTTGTTCGTGTACCACCCGTGTTAAACAGTTTATCTACCGTGTCAATTCCTCTGAGAATTGTGTAGGTATTGATCATGTCTCCCCTTACTCTTCTGTCTTCCAGTGTCGTGAGGTGCGTTTCCCGCAGCCTATCTTTGTAATTTATGCCTCTTAGTTCTGGGACTATCCTAGTGGCATAGTGGCCACAGGCTGTGGTGCCTGACAGCTTTCAGCGCTTCGGATTCGTAGTCCTGAGGTTCCGGGTTCGATCCCCAGTGGAGGCGGAGACAGATGGGCAAAATGTTTAACAGGGGCACCCTAATGTCCTCGTTACCTAGCAGTAAATATGTACCTGGGAGTTAGACAGCTGCTACGGGCTGCTTCCTGGGTGTGTGTAACAAAAAGGAGGCCTGGTCGAGAACCGGGCCGCGGGGACGCTAAGCCCCGAAACCATCTCAAGATAACCTCTAGATATACCTCTGAACTTTTTCCAGCTTCGTATTGTGCTTGACAAGGTACGGGCTCTATGCTGGGGCCGCATACTCCAGGATTGGTCTTACATATGTGGTACACAACATTTCTTGATTTAAAAAATGCCTTTGATATTGCTAATAGGGAAGTGATTATGTATGAATTAGCGAGAATGGATATAGGGGGACATTTATTACAATGGATACGAGGCTATCTTACCAACCGGAAGTCCTCTGCACTGTTCCAAGGCTACAAGAGTGAAACTAAAGTAATGCAACTAGGCACCCCACAAGGAGGAGTACTTAGTCCTACCTTGTTTAATGTTCTAATTAATGCTTTACTAAAATCAATCCCAACTAGTCCGGCAAACATCACTATCAGCTATGCAGATGACATCCTTGTGCATACTAAAACCCACCGCGAAATGCAAACAGTCTTAAATTGTATACATACAGCTTGTGAGAGCCTTGGTCTTGTAATCAACGCTGCTAAAACTAAGGCATTTAACAGACAAATTGGCAACCGCAAAAGTGGACCACGAAAACTTAAGATAGACAACATACCAATAGACTATGTCTCTTCTTTCAAATACCTTGGTGTCTCTGTCCCTTGTACCTCAACTGCAGTCAATAAGTTACATCAACAATGTAGAGACAGACTCAAGGCTCTCAGAACTGTAGTGGGGTACAGCCCGAAATATGGTGTTAATATTAGAATAGCAAGAATGATGTATTTAGCGTATATAAGGTCTCTGATAGACTATCATGCACCAGCTTTGGTCCTGCAGAATGGCAAAAGTATTGATAGACTGGAAAAAATGCAAAATGAAGCACTCAGAATTATACTTGGCTGTCCTATAACTACCAAAGTTCTCAACATGCGGAAAGAATTAAATATACTTAGCATTCGAGATAGAATATTTGAAATTAATCTTATGATGGGACTAAAGCTGCTGCGTGATAACAAAAACAACATTGTGTCAGTTGCACTGTTAGAACACATACGAAATGGAACTAGCGAGTCTAAATGGATTCAAAGAACTGCATCTCATATTAAAATGATGGGACTGCACGATGTATATACAGATGAAAGAGTACAGCACTTCCTTCCACCCTGGCAGATAGTACCTTTTGACATCCTGACCCCTGCATACCCCACCAAGAAACTAATCACAAGCAACCCTCATGCTCAGCTTGGTGCTAAATTAAGCACCATAGAGCACATTCACAATATACAAGCTGAAAACAACATTGCACAGACCATATACACTGACGGATCACTCAATACAGCTACAGGGAGGGCAGGAAGTGCTGTTATTGCTCATCAGCCCGATGGCAGCACAATTCAAAGAAATATCTGAATTAGTAACTGGGCGTCCACAATGCAAGCCGAGTTGGTAGCGATACTGGTAGCACTCGAAACTATTGACAACACTGAAGTAGACAGCTTAATTATTTCTGACTCCCTTTCCTCACTACGAGCAATAAACAGTTTGCAATCAAGTAATAACGTGCTTGTCTTGGAAGCTAGACGTAGATATGTAAGAATACTTAGCAAGCGGGTAAATATAAAAATGTTGTGGATTCCTTCTCACATTGGCATGCAGGAACATGACAAAGTTGACGCCCTTGCTAAGGCTGCAGTAAATAAAGACAGTATTGAATGGACAATAAACTAGCCGCCTTCGGCGGCAACAATCAATATGTGGTATACAAGGTTCTGAATGATTCCTTACGCAGGTTCCTGAGGCAGTTCTGATGTTAGCCAGCCTCACATACGCCGCAGATGTTATTCTTTTGATGTGGGCTTCAGGAGACAGGTTTGGTGTGATATCAACTCCTAGATATTTCTCTCTGTCCGTTTCATGAAGAACTTCATCTCCAATTCTGTACCCTATGTCTGGACTTATGTTTCCACTGTCTAGTTTCATTACCTTATATTTACTCGGGTTGAATTTTAGTAGCCATTTGTTGGACCATTCATTCAGTCTGTCTAGGTCATCTTGTAGCCTTGTACTATCTTCCTCCGTCTTAATCATCCTCATAATTTTTGCATCATCAATAAACAATGAGAAGAATGATTCCATTCCATCTGGAAGATCATTTACATATATAAGAAACAGTATGGGTCCAAGGACTGAACTCTGCGGGACTCCATTGGTGACGTCTCGCAAATCTGAGACCTCGCCCCCCTCACAGTGACTCGCTGTCTTATGTTACTTTGGTACTCTTTCCAATGGAGTACCTTCCCTTCACTCCAGTCTGCATCTCCAGCTTTAGCACTAGTCTCTGGTGTGGTACTGTGTCAAAGGCTTTCTGGCAACACAAAAATAAGCAGTCTGCCTATGCCTCTCTTTCTTGTCTGATTTTTGTTGCTTGGTCGTAGAATTCAATTAATCCTGTGAGGATTTGAGGACTTATGAGGACTTGCCATCCCTGAAACCATGTTGGTGTTGTCACACAAAGTTCCTTCGCTACAGATGTTCCACTAGCTTTTTTCGCACAATTTTCTCCAATAACTTGCATGGTATACAAATTAGGGACACTGACCTGTAGTTCAGTGCCTCCTGTCTATTCCCCTTCTTGTATCTCGGGACAACGTTTGCCGTCTTCCAAATTTTTGGCAGTTCACCTGTTACCAATGATTTGTTATACACCATGGAGAGTGGCAGCCACAGTGCTTCTGCTCCTTCCTTTAGTGTCCATTGCGATATTCCATCAGGGCCTATGGCCTTTGTCACATCCAACTCTAGCAAAAGCTTCCTTACATCCCCACAGGTAATCCCAAATTCCTCTAGTGGTGCCTGGTTAACTATTCCTTCTCTTATCTCTGGAACTTCTCCGTGCTCTAATGTGAAGACTTCCTGGAATTTCTTACCGAGTTCCTCGCACACTTCTTTGTCGTTTCAAGTGAATCTGTCTGCCTCTATCGTCAGTTTCATTACCTGTTCCTTCACTGTTGTCTTTCTCCTGATGTTGCTGTGTAGCATTTTAGGTTGAGTCTTAGCCTTGCTTGCTATGTTGTTTTCATATTGCCCTTCTGCCTCTCTTCTCACCCTGACGTGTACTTACCTTACCTAATTGTACTTATCTAATTGTGTTTAGGGGGAGCTCTGGCTCTTTGGTCCCGCCTCTCAACTGTCAATCAACAGGTGTACAGATTCCTGAGCCTATTGGGCTCTATCATATCTACACTTGAAACTGTGTATGGAGTCAGCCTCCACTACATCACTTCCTAATGCATTCCATTTGTCAACCACTCTGACACTAAAAAAGTTCTTTCTACTATCTCTGTGGCTCATTTGGGCACTCAGTTTCCACCTGTGTCCCCTAGTGCGTGTGCCCCTTGTGTTAAACTGCCTGTCTTTATCTACCCTATCAACTCCTTGAGAATCTTGAATGTGGCGATCATGTCCCCCCAACTCTTCTGTCTTCCAGCGAAGTGAGGTTTAATTCCCGTAGTCTCTCCTCGTAGCTCATTCCTCTCAGCTCGGGTACTAATCTGGTGGCAAACCTTTGAGCCTTTTCCAGTTTGGTCTTATCCTTGACTTGATATGGACTCCATGCTAGGGCTGCATATTTCAGGACTGGCCTGACATATGTGGTATATAAAGTTCTGAATGATTCCTTACACAAATTTCTAAAGGCTGTTCTTATGTTGGCCAGCCTGGCATATGCCGCTGATGTTATCCTCTTGATATGGGCTGCAGGGAACAGGTCTGGCGTGATGTCAACCCCCAGGTCTTTTTCTCTCTCTGACTCATGAAGAATTTCATCTCCCAGATGATACCTTGTATCTGGTCTCCTGCTCCCTACGCCTATCTTCATTACATTACATTTGCTTGGGTTAAACTCTTAACAACCATTTGTTCGACCATTCCTTCAGTTTGTCTAGGTCTTCTTGAAGCCTTAAACAGTCCTCTTTTGTCTTAATCCTTCTCATAATTTTGGCATCGTCAGCAAACATTGAGATAAATGAATCTGTACCCTCCGGGAGATCATTTACATGTATCAGAAACAAGATAGGACCGAGTACAGAGCCCTGTGGGACTCCACTGGTGACTTCACGCCAATCTGAGGTCTCACATCTCACCGTAACTATCTGCTTCCTATTGCTTAGGTACTCCCTTATCCATTGGAGCACCTTACCAGCTACACCTACCTATCTCTCCAGCTTATGTACCAGCCTCTTATACGGTACTGTGTCAAAGGCTTTCCAACAATCCAAGAAAATGCAGTCCACCCAGCCGTCTCTTTCTTGCTTAATCTTTGTCACCTGGTCGTAGAATTCTATTAAGCCAGTCAGGCAAGATTTACCCTCCCTGAATCAATGTTGTCGATTTGTCACAAAGTCCCTTCTCTCCAGATGTGTTACTAGGTGTTTTTTTTTCTCGCGATCTTCTCCATCACCTTGCATGGTAGACAAGTCAAGGACACTAGCCTGTAGTTGAGTGCCTCTTGCCTGTCGCCCTTTTTGTACATTGGGACCACATTCGCAGTCTTCCATATTTCTGGTAGGTCTCCCGTCTTCAGTGACCTACTATATACTGTGGAGAGTGGCCAGCAAAGTGCCTCTACACACTCTTTCAGTACCCATGGTGAGATCCCGTCTGGACCAACAGCCTTTCTAATATCCAGATCCAGCAGGTGTCTCTTGACCTCCTCACTCGTAATTTCGAACCCTTCCAAGGTCGCCTGGTTTACTGCCCTTTTCCCTAGCACAGTGACCTCACCGTGTTTTATTGTGAAGACCTCCTGGAACCTCTAGTTGAGTTCTTCACACACACCTCTGTCATTCTCTAAATACCTAACCTCGCCTGTTCTAAGTTTCATTACCTGTTCTTTCACTGTTGTTTGCCTCCTAAAACTGTGTGTGTGTGTGTTCATCTATTTGTGCTTGCGGGGATTGAGCTCTGCTCTTTCGGCCCGCCTCTCAACTGTCAATCAACTGTTACTAACTACGAGCTATTATTTTTCCACACACACACACACACACACACACACACACACACACACACACACACACACACACACACACACACGTCTTGTCGTCTGTCTAATGTCGTCTTCTACCACCCCCTATATAGAGTATATTTTGTCATTTTATTTTATACAAAGCTACATTACACAAAATGGGTTACAACACTGGTTACATACAAGGTACAAGTTTAGTTTTCACAGGTTGTCAAGTTCCTCCAACTCCTCAGATGGCGGGCTGGAACCATGGATGCAGTGAGCGTTTCCTCTCTGGATCGACACACACAGGTGCTGAAAGTGGAAGCTGGCGGCTCTAGGGTCTCTCGTTGTTTCAACTAGCTTAGAACCCAGCTCCTTCAAAATACTAGTGACACTTTTACCCCAGCCACAAAATGTGTCTGAGGCAGTGGGGAACGGGCACCACCACCCGGATGTGCAACACTGAAGTCCACATAGGTGTTGGCTAAAACTGAAACGGCCACACCAACTTTCTACCATTTTTCCAATGGGCTCACTGTAATCCTGTTGGGGCGACCAACAGGCTCGTCAGAGTTGCAGGGCATTGTGGTAAGGCTCCTCTTAATAATGACATTTATCTTGCTGTGTCTTGCATGCCATCCTCCTGTGCTTTGGCAGAGCAGGTCATGCCGTCCGTACCTGTTGGCTACTGCCTCGCCACAGAGACCCCTAATGTTCAGTGCTTTTTGGGGCAGCGAGGCGGAGACCCACAGCCATTCATAGGGCCTGCGGTGTGAGACACATGCCGTTTGATGACATTGGGGTTGCTAATAGGAAGTAACCTGCAGGGGGAGCTGCTATGGCTCTAGGTCGAGCCATAAATATGCGTGTGTGTGAAATAATGTGTATATATATATATATATATATATATATATATATATATATATATATATATATATATATATATATATATATAATAATATCACATTTTTGAATACATAAATTTGTATAGCACATACCTATACTGTGTTATAGATATGTGCAATATAATTATTCCTCTCTAAACAACTTTGATTCGAGAGATTCACAGTGAAACAGCTGAAGTGATCACTTGTGTGAGGAGGTAAAGGGGTATTGAGGGCTTTGCGGTAATTGTATTGCTTTGCAAGATTACGGCAATGAGAATACTGTTGTGTATGAATTAAAAATGTTTAATTAATTTCCTCATTAATCTAGTAATTTATAATTTACTTGTCTGTCTTAGTCGTCATATATCCGTTACCCGCATACCAGATGGTCCGTTACCTTGTTGACCAAACCACTCACTAGAAGATGAAAAGACGACGACGTTTCGGTCCGTCCTGGACCGTCCACACCCCGTTACCTTACTCAAGTGCCTCGTTAATAGACAAACATTCTTGCATTTCCACTCTAGTAGTGTCTGAACTTGACCATGAACACCCTGCATGTTCGCCTTTGTCCTCGATCCTTCGTTGTCCTGATGATGTGCATCATCACATGGACGTGGCCTCGCTTTGAAGGCCTTTCGTTCTGCCTCAAGTTAGAACTTGCAGGAGCCGGTGATCCCTCCTTACACGACCACCACCGTCGGTACTTCCGGAAAGAGTTGGCGAGGCTCCTACGAAGCCTCCAGTCACGCTTCCATCGTTGCACTGTGAAGTTCTCCACATTAAAATCTCAGCTTATTCTTGTTTTGCAGTACCTTGCTACAAGGATTTCCCGCTTGCAAGCTTCACTGTGCACGTCTAGTGTGCGCGCCTCGTATTGTGCATACCTCCCCCCCTCCTGTGGACAATCCTGTTTGGTCAAATCTGTAAATCCCTCGCTGGTACGGTGAAGGCTTAATCCTCCCCTTCCCTCTCTCCCGCTCCTGAAACACATTCCCCGATAACAATGTTACCACCATTCATGCGCGGCTTCTCTTGATGGCCGGGGTGAAATCTGCAGCTCTACTGGCTTCTCTTTCCTTCAGACGAGCATTTTTCTGGCAGAGTTGTCTGATTGCCGGCGCTCTGAGACGTGCTATTCATTTGCAAATGATCATTTCTTGACGTTGGTGACTATCACAGTACTTTCAGGTCCCTGGAATCATTTTAACCCTTCTCATGGTGTAGTGATGGTGATGCAACATTGGCTGTTCCTCACCTTGGTAAGATTTAAGACAGCTGAGTTGTACTTGACTGTCACCCGTATTGATGTTACCTTCTCTGATCTGTCACAGGACGCCCCTCTCATCACTCAAAACCGAGTGCATTCCATTCTCCCTGCCATGACACCATTCTCCCCTGCCGTGACACCATTCTCCCCTGCCGTGACACCATTCTCCCCTGACGTGACACCATTCTCCCCTGACATGACACCATTCTTCCCTGCCATGACACCATTCTCCCCTAACATGACACCATTCTCCCCTGCCGTGACACCATTCTCCCCTGCCGTGACACCATTCTCCCCCTGCCGTGACACCATTCTCCCCCTGCCGTGACACCATTCTCCCCCTGCCGTGACACCATTCTCCCCTGCCGTGACACCATATGCAGTCGTTGGAAAGAGATTGTTAGTTATTGCGAATAACAAATCCCATAAGGTTACATACACATATTGTCCACTCACGATTGTCTCATAGGCACTTAATGAAGCTGGAACCTGGGACCAGATTCACGAAGCAGTTACGCAAGTACGCACGTTCTTGAGAACGTGTACATCTTTCCACAATCTTTGACGGCTTTGGTTACATTTACTAAACAGTTTAGAAGCACGAAATCTTCCCAATCCACTGTTGTTATTGTTATAAACAGCCTAATGGTGTTTTGGAGCTCATTAACTGTTTAATAATTGTAAACAAAGCCGCCAAAGATTGAGGAAATATGTACACGTTCGTAAGTACTTGCGTAACAGCTTCGTGAATCTTGCCCCTGAACCTTACTCTCAGAACTGCGGTTTTCCGCTAACAGTCGCCTAACACGTCCTACAATGAACTGATTTTTTCAGCGTCGGGCATTTTGCTTTCCCACTGTTCCTGGCCTCGTGCAAAGAAGGTAGTTTAACGCTGTATATGTTACATAATGCCAAAAATGAGTGTACTAGGCAATTGAAGCAGCTCGCGAAAGTGACGTACTGTCCCGTTTTCTTTTTTGGGTCCTCCGGTATGTTAGGAGAGAACACTTTAAATTGACAGTTTTCTTGACGTTAGTAAACCTTAGGAGGACGGGCTGGCTCCTTTGAATACCTCTCTCTCTCTCTCTCTCTCTCTCTCTCTCTCTCTCTCTCTCTCTCTCTCTCTCTCTCTCTCTCTCTCTCTCTCTCTCTCTCTCTCTCTCTCTCTCTCTCTCTCTCTCTCTCTCTCTCTCTCTCTCTCTCTCTCTCTCTCTCTCTCTCTCTCTCTCTCTCTCTCTCTCTCTCTCTCTCTCTCTCTCTCTCTCTCTCTCTCTCTCTCT
>NC_091165.1:15630341-15637841 GCF_040958095.1 Procambarus clarkii
AGCGCAGAGAGAGAGCCCCCCCGGGGGCAGCGCAGAGAGAGAGCCCCCCCGGGGGCAGCGCAGAGAGAGACCCCCCCGGGGCAGCGCAGAGAGACCCCCCGGGGGCAGCGCAGAGAGACCCCCCCCCGGGGGCAGCGCAGAGAGGCCTCAGAATGTAACTTGTGTAAAGAACAAGAGAGACCTGGAGAACAAATATTAACGGGATATCATAAAGCAAGTATTCAACAGCATGGGCAGGGAAGCATCACAGCGTTGGACATCACGTATGTTAGACAGTTGCTTGCATATGCAGCTTTAGTGTGGAATTCCCACCTAAAAAAATCACACAAAGTAAAAACTAGGGAAATTCCAGAGGTTTGCTAAAATATTTTTTCTTTAACCTAGAGAAGTAAGTTACAAGGAAAGGCTGAGAAAACTAGGCCTCGCCACAAAGGAAAGATAAAGGAATAAGAGGGAACATGATCACGACATGCGACATTAGTAGTGGCGTTGAGACAGTAGACACTGCTAAACATTTAGCAAGAACAGCGCTAAGTGTTAAGAAAGAGTGGAAACAAGAACTCGGCTGAGACTTAATGATGTTCATAGGCACTAGAGTAGTGATAAAGCGGAATTACTTTTTTTTTTTTTTTTTTTTTTTTTTTTTTGAGATATATACAAGAGTTGTTACATTCTTGTACAGCCACTAGTACGTGTAGCGTTTCGGGCAAGGTCCCTGGAATACGATCCCCGCCGCGAAGAATCGTTTTTACAATCAAGTACACATTTTACTGTTGAGTTAAACAGAAGCTACAGTTAAGGATTTGCGCCCAGTAAATCCTCCCCGGCCAGGATACGAACCCATGACAAAGCGCTCGCGGAACGCCAGGCGAGTACTACTACACCACAAAGTGGTGTAGTGGTACTCGCCTGAGGTGTTCACAACCCTAGTGTAGTTGAGGGTTGTTGGAACAGGCGATCCCTGAAACCCAGGAGCTGAATCTCGCCTAACAAGACCGCACAAGTGCAGATGTACACAAAGGCCTCGGGTGTAACCTTTCACTCCTCCCTGCTACAGTCTACAATCTACCCAGTTAGATAACCAGTAGAGACGGATGTAAGAGTACTGTTCAAACCTCTCCCACACACATGTGGGAGAGGTTCCAAACATTTGGAACAAACATGTTCCAAATTCTGTTTCTTCAGGGCTGACTGCTCCAGTCCTTAAGTGTTACTCGAGAGCCTTGCCAATACGAAATACAACTTACCAGCCTTTACTGTAAGTTATATTCGTTCTGTTCCCTCTTAATTATGTATGCCAAGTCTAGCAGTTAAATTATGCAGTTTAATTTAATTATTTACACCTCAGTCAAGCATCGAGGTGTAAATAAGACGTCTAGCTTAACTCAATATACTGCACGTGGCCTCACGAGCACACATTAGGGAGGTGGCGGTGGTGGTTCCCGATCAACCCGTTCTCGCAAATTCGTAAAGTCAATATTGACTTATTAACTACGTGCATAGGTGATATACTAAACAGAATAGATACCCTTAAAAAGATTCATAGAAAACACCGACCTTACCTAACCTTGTTAGTATCTTAAGATAAGCATTTTATTGCTTCGTAATTACAATTATTACTTAACCTATACCTATTATAGGTTAGGTAATAATTGTAATTACGAAGCAATAAGATGCTTATCTTAAGATACTAACAAGGTTAGGTAAGGTCGGTGTTTTCTATGAATCTTTTTAAGGGTATCTATTATGTTAAGTATGTCACCTATGCACATATTTAATAAGTCAATATTGACTTATTAAATTTGCGAGAACGGGTTGTTCCCGATATACCATAATATTAATTAAACTTCCTAAACATCTCTTAAGATGTTCTGCTTTGTTAGACTAGTGAAGAAGTGGTAACCAAGTGAAGAAGTATTAACCAAAACTCAACATTTTCTTTAGCCAATTCTGATGAATATACTCGAGTGTTCCCAGCAATAACAATTAATGAAAAACCATCTTCTCATAATTTTCCTGACACAAATGAAAGGAGTGTCTTCAAGAAGTCCTGAAGAAATTTTAAAGAAGTATTTAGGCAAGTTCTTGCAAGAAGTGCTGGACCAACCGGGCTGTGGTGGATATGTGGGCCTGCGGACCACTCCAAGCAACAGCCTGTTGGACCAAGTTATCACAAATCGAGCCTGGCCCCAGGCAGGGCTTTGGGAGTAGAAGAACTCCCAGAACCCAATGAAGGTATTATCTGGGTAAGGTAAGGTTGTCAATTACTGCCAGACTTAATATCACCGTGGATACTGGAGGAGGATGCAGAGGCAGGTCACTTCTCATTCCTCAACGTATATGCCACAAACCAAAAACTAAGTGTAACATTGCTCCCAGATCTAGACAATATACTTGGGTGATGCAGGCGATGAATCACAATAACGTGGCTGAAGTATGTTGACCAGACCACACTAGAAGTTGAAGGGACAACGACGTTTCGGTCCGTTCTGGACCATTCTCAAATCGACTTGAGAATGGTCCAGGACGGCCCGAAACGTCGTCGTCCCTTCAACTTCTAGTGTGTGGTCTGGTCTACATGGGTGATTTTAATGCTAGACATATTACGCTGGGAGACGGTGCTAACAACGATACTGGGTGCAAATTTATCAAATATGTTTATGATAACAGATTAATTGTGTGTACTACGGATACCCAAACTCATTTATTGGGAGGCAGACTTGCTTATGTAATGGGTAGAAACCTTATGCAAGATAATATGGAATGTTCGTTGGTAAATCACATGGTTACTGATCACTATGCAATTTTTGCTTCCTATGAGGTACAGTGTGATGTACCTAACAGACATCAGAGACATAAAATTAATATTCCATATGGTTTGCATAACCACTTTATTAACTATTTCAAAATGGTATCAAGATTACACAATAACAAATGTACAGGCCTTCTTCAGAGACCTAGTTGATTCAATTACTACCTACTACGACACATGGGGGTGTTGGGGAACAAGGCGTAAACCTAGCAGAAGTGGACACCACCTACCACCACCCAAGTGGGTCCTGGACCCCGTATTTGTTAAAGAACTTGAACGAGTAAAGCAGCTTGGAGATACATTCAAATTAACCAAATCACAAGAAGATTTACATGCATTTCTTGTCGCAAATAGAGAGGTGAGAGACATGAGCATTGTTATACAAAATAAACATTGGGAAGAGTTCGTACAGAGTGTAAACGAGCAAACATCACCTGTTGAAGTTTGGGAAATAATACAAAAAATCTCTGGAAGAAACCTAACCAAACCACTGCACCACAGCCCACTAGAACAAGCAAACATTCTCCTTGATCAATAGGCACTAACATCAAGCTACAACTAACTCCCAATTAACTTACATAAAAAACTTAATGACACGTCCCATCAGACAATGAACCATCAATGTTGCCTGTACAGCTATCGATGTTTCAGATCTTAAAATTAATGATGACACTGAATGGGAGTTAAATCATGCACTAAAGATGGGCAAATCAACTGCTCCTGGAGAGGACGGTATTACTTACACTTGACTGATACGAGTCTCACAAGTACCAGGTAATCCACTTTTAGTGTTGTACAGAATGAGTTTAAGTGAAGTATTACTCTTTGTCCAAGCATCAGGTGTTCCTATCCCCAAACCACACTCAGATAATTATAGACTCATATCTCTAACATCGTGTATTTGTAAAGTGCTTGAACGCATTGTCCTTAACCTACTCATGTATCGTATACAGGGGCACCTGTCACCCCAACTGTTTGGATTTCAACCCGTTCTCAGACCAAGTCCATTCTATCCAGAGGTCGACCCCAAAGACACATTCATCAATTTTAACATACTGTTCACTCAAAATAGGATTTTTCTCAAATATAAATTAATATTATATTAGCATATTGTGCATATATAGGCATAGGTTAGGTTAGGTCTTTAGGATTCTGTTGGCGATTATTTGTATTTGTAGTACGTGGGTGAAGCATTTACAGCGTTGTGGCTCGAACAAAATTGGTCAGTGAAGCACTTGTTCCGGAAGTGTTCGGACGTCATCAGTTGTGAGTCGTGTGTAAACCGTTTTTCATTCATAAACAGCTGGGGTTTGGCGGGTGCATGGAATCACATTTGGGTCTTTGTTTGGAGGACGGGCTGTTGGATTTATGCCTGGGCTCAGTACACAACACTGTTTTGCTGAATATTTCGCTCATATTGAAGCTTCCCCTCAAGCAGTCTTCACCGACCTAGCAGCAGCTTTTGATACAGCAAACAGAGAAATCATACTAGAACAACTTTTTGAGCTGGGAATACAAAAAAAATTACTGAAATGGATAGAGGGCTATTTGTCTAGGTGAACAGTATATGTTTTGTTTAATGGTGTTAAAAACACAGAGAGCAAACACTTTGAACTGGGAACTCCACAGGGAGGGGTCCTCAGCCCCCTGTTGTTCAACTTTCTGATGCATAAACTTATTAAAGGTCTTAGAACTAATAATGAAGACGCTGTCATTTGTTAAGCTGATGATATATGTTTACAGGCTGCCTCCGAGCCTAGAATGTCGGTTCTGTTCGACGCTTTTGCTACTAGAGCTGAGGAATGTGGCCTCCTTATCCCTGTACAGAAAACTCGTGCCCTCATTCCGTGTGGAATTCTTCCCCCACCCAATTATCATATAGATGGGCGAGCACTTGTATGAACTGCGAGTCATATAGATACCTCGCATTTAACGACATTTAATGCCTTGCATTTAACGACAATGCATTTAATCCCATTAATGACTCGGGGTAACTTGGTGTCCCCCATTAACGACCCAGGGTACCTTGGTGTCCCCCATTAACGACCCAGGGTACCTTGGTGTCCCCCATTAACGACCCGGGGTACCTTGGTGTCCCCCATTAACGACCCGGGGTACCTTGGTGTCCCCCATTAACGACCCGGGGTACCTTGGTGTCCCCCATTAACGACCCGGGGTACCTTGGTGTCCCCCATTAACGACCCGGGGTACCTTGGTGTCCCCCATTAACGACCCGGGGTACCTTGGTGTCCCCCATTAACGACCCGGGGTACCTTGGTGTCCCCCATTAACGACCCGGGGTACCTTGGTGTCCCCCATTAACGACCCGGGGTACCTTGGTGTCCCCCATTAACGACCCGGGGTACCTTGGTGTCCCCCATTAACGACCCGGGGTACCTTGGTGTCCCCCATTAACGACCCGGGGTACCTTGGTGTCCCCCATTAACGACCCGGGGTACCTTGGTGTCCCCCATTAACGACCCGGGGTACCTTGGTGTCCCCCATTAACGACCCGGGGTACCTTGGTGTCCCCCATTAACGACCCGGGGTACCTTGGTGTCCCCCATTAACGACCCGGGGTACCTTGGTGTCCCCCATTAACGACCCGGGGTACCTTGGTGTCCCCCATTAACGACCCGGGGTACCTTGGTGTCCCCCATTAACGACCCGGGGTACCTTGGTGTCCCCCATTAACGACCCGGGGTACCTTGGTGTCCCCCATTAACGACCCGGGGTACCTTGGTGTCCCCCATTAACGACCCGGGGTACCTTGGTGTCCCCCATTAACGACCCGGGGTACCTTTGGTGTCCCCCATTAACGACCCGGGGTACCTTGGTGTCCCCCATTAACGACCCGGGGTACCTTGGTGTCCCCCATTAACGACCCGGGGTACCTTGGTGTCCCCCATTAACGACCCGGGGTACCTTGGTGTCCCCCATTAACGACCCGGGATACCTTGGTGTCCCCCATTAACGACCCGGGGTACCTTGGTGTCCCCCATTAACGACCCGGGGTACCTTGGTGTCCCCCATTAACGACCCGGGGTACCTTGGTGTCCCCCATTAACGACCCGGGGGTACCTTGGTGTCCCCCATTAACGACCCGGGGGTACCTTGGTGTCCCCCATTAACGACCCGGGGTACCTTGGTGTCCCCCATTAACGACCCGGGGGTACCTTGGTGTCCCCCATTAACGACCCGGGGGTACCTTGGTGTCCCCCATTAACGACCCGGGGGTACCTTGGTGTCCCCCATTAACGACCCGGGGGTACCTTGGTGTCCCCATTAACGACCCGGGGGTACCTTGGTGTCCCCATTAACGACCCGGGGGTACCTTGGTGTCCCCCATTAACGACCCGGGGGTACCTTGGTGTCCCCATTAACGACCCGGGGGTACCTTGGTGTCCCCAATAACGATCCGGGGTACCTTGGTGTCCCCTATTAACGACCCGGGGGTACCTTGGTGTCCCCATTAACGATCCGGGGTACCTTGGTGTCCCCATTAACGACTTTGGGTACCTTGGTGTAGAACTTGATTCTAGAATGTCGTTTAGAATCCTAACTCGGGACGCGTTGAAAACGATCTACACAGCTTGTGTTAGACCAGTACTGGAGTATGCAGCACCGGCTTGGAATCAATACCTTGTGAAACATAAAACTAAAATTGAATAAGAGAAGAGGTTTACAACTATATTTGTGGCGGAGCTCAGAGGGTCACGCTGTGAGGATAGTCTGAAGGAACTGGACCTCACAACCTTAGAAGACAGAAGAAATAGAGGAGATATGATAACAACGTATAAGATACTGAGGGGAATAGACAATTTGGGGCAAGGACAGCTTCTTTAATTTGAGACAGTAAGACAAGAGGACACACGTGGAAGCTGGAATCGCATAATGAGTCTAAGAAATGTAAGGAAATATTCGTATTTCTTATTTGTTCGAGTGGTCAACAAGTGTAATGCACTAAGAGTAGAAGTTAGGGAAGCCACCTCCACCCACAGCTTTAATGACAGGTTCGACAAATATTTTTATCGCTTGAATAGTAAAACTTTAACCCAACGAGTACAAGAAAGGGAATAGGCAGGGTATGCAGAGCTGGACCTCGCGTCCCCCTAGGCACTGATAGATAACGATGACCAAACCTCTAAAGATGAAACGACGATATTTCGGTCCGTCCTGGACCATTACCAAGTCGTGTGATAGGTAAGTACAGTCATAAGACCCACCTTGGGGAAATTACGGGTGATTTAAGGAAATATCAACTTGAGAATGGTCCAGGAGGGACCGAAACGCCGTCGTCCCTTCACCTTCTAGTGTGTGGTTTGGTCAACATTCTTCAGCCACGTTATTTTGACTCCTCGCCTGCACACGGGTAGCAGGGAGGGTCAGTGACTCATCGCCTGCACACGGGTAGCAGGGAGGGTCAGTGACTCATCGCCTGCACACGGGTAGCAGGGAGGGTCAGTGACTCATCGCCTGCACACGGGTAGCAGGGAGGGTCAGTGACTCATCGCCTGCACACGGGTAGCAGGGAGGGTCAGTGACTCCTCGCCTGCACACGGGTAGCAGGGAGGGTCAGTGACTCATCGCCTGCACACGGGTAGCAGGGAGGGTCAGTGACTCATCGCCTGCACACGGGTAGCAGGGAGGGTCAGTTATACCACACGAGTCGATAACCTCCAATCACT
>NC_091165.1:15642841-15726020 GCF_040958095.1 Procambarus clarkii
GCTGCTGCTGCCTGTGTTGTTGGTGCTGCTGCTGCCTGTGTTGTTGGTGCTGCTGCCTGTGTTGTTGTTGGTGCTGCTGCTGCTGCTGCCTGTGTTGTTGTTGGTGCTGCTGCTGCTGCCTGTGTTGTTGGTGGTGCTGCTGCTGCTGCCTGTGTTGTTGGTGCTGCTGCTGCCTGTGTTGTTGGTGCTGCTGCTGCTGCCTGTGTTGTTGTTGGTGCTGCTGCCTGTGTTGTTGTTGGTGCTGCTGCTGCTGCCTGTGTTGTTGGTGGTGCTGCTGCTGCTGCCTGTGTTGTTGGTGCTGCTGCTGCTGCCTGTGTTGTTGGTGGTGCTGCTGCTGCTGCCTGTGTTGTTGTTGGTGCTGCTGCCTGTGTTGTTGGTGGTGCTGCTGCTGCTGCCTGTGTTGTTGCTGCTGCTGCTGCTGCCTGTGTTGTTGTTGGTGCTGCTGCTGCCCGTGGTGGTGATAATCTTCTGAAGCTGCCTGCATGGTTTGACACCTCTCGTAGTTCAGGGACTTGTTCCCGTTCTATTGTGAAGACCGCCTGGAATATCTCGTTGAATTTTTCACACGCCTTGTCATTCTCTAGACTTGTCCTCACCCGTTCTCTGTTGCATCACCTGTTCTCTGTTGCATCACCTGTTCTCTGTTGCATCACCTGTTCTTTCACTGTCCTTGTCCTCGTGATGTGGCTGTGGAGCAGTTTTTGTTCAGACGGCTTTATTTGCTATGTCATTTTTAATTTTGTGTGCACGCTTCTCAGGTACTCATTCCTGGCCCTCTGGCATCTGTTGTCTTGCATCTGTTGTCTGGCATCTGTTGTCTGTATATCTTCCCGTGGTAGAAGTCTCCCATGATTAGGAGGCTGAATCCATTCCTACACGTGACAGAAGCTGCTCTCTCCATTATATTAACGGTAGCCATTTTTCTATCATTCCTTTCTGGGTCTTCTGTCATTTGGTGGTGGGGATTATGCATGCCTATTGCTATTAGTTATTGTCCAATAATTGCTATGGTACCTATTGTGTAGTTGTTACTGCTGCTGCTGACACTGCTTGTGTTGTTACTGCTGCTGCTGACACTGCTTGTGTTGTTACTGCTGCTGCTGACACTGCTTGTGTTGTTACTGCTGCTGCTGACACTGCTTGTGTTGTTACTGCTGCTGCTGACACTGCTTGTGTTGCTGCTGCTTGAGCCTGTATTACTATAAATGAAGTTAAGACGAAGTGGGCAAACCGTTGTTAGTGGAGTGCCTCGGGGCTCTGTCCTGAAACCTCTCCCGTTTACCAGAAATATAAGCGACTAACACAAGACTGAACTGTAACATTCGCAAATGTGCAGACACCAAAAAGGTCGAGAAATGAACTCAAAAGACACAATCGTCATAAGTCATTCGACATTGGGTTTTTGAACGGTCGACAAACTGGGAGACACAGTTTAAGGCAGAGTATGTACGGTTCTGAGGCTAGACAATGTTGATGTAGCTGTGTGTAGGCCAGACCCCGCACCATGCCAGCCTGGGGCAGGGCGCCATTGTCTGAGGCTAGACAATGTTGATGTAGCTGTGTGTAGGCCAGACCCCGCACCATGCCAGCCTGGGGCAGGGCGCCATTGTCTGAGGCTAGACAATGTTGATGTAGCTGTGTGTAGGCCAGACCCCGCACCATGCCAGCCTGGGGCAGGGCGCCATTGTCTGAGGCTAGACAATGTTGATGTAGCTGTGTGTAGGCCAGACCCCGCACCATGCCAGCCTGGGGCAGGGCGCCATTGTCTGAGGCTAGACAATGTTGATGTAGCTGTGTGTAGGCCAGACCCCGCACCATGCCAGCCTGGGGCAGGGCGCCATTGTCTGAGGCTAGACAATGTTGATGTAGCTGTGTGTAGGCCAGACCCCGCACCATGCCAGCCTGGGGCAGGGCGCCATTGTCTGAGGCTAGACAATGTTGATGTAGCTGTGTGTAGGCCAGACCCCGCACCATGCCAGCCTGGGGCAGGGCGCCATTGTCTGAGGCTAGACAATGTTGATGTAGCTGTGTGTAGGCCAGACCCCGCACCATGCTAGCCTGGGGCAGGGCGCCATTGTCTGAGGCTAGACAATGTTGATGTAGCTGTGTGTAGGCCAGACCCCGCACCATGCCAGCCTGGGGCAGGGCGCCCCCTCAGTGTGTAGGCCAGACCCCGCACCATGCCAGCCTGGGGCAGGGCGCCCCCTCATAATTTACGCTGGGAATGAAATTATTGAAGACAGTCACCTTTTAATACAAATCAATAACGCTTCTGTGAAAGCCGTGGTACACGCGGGGAGGGGTCGAGGGGAGGGGGGTCGAGGGGAGGGGGGTCGAGGGGAGGGGGGTCGAGGGGAGGGGGGTCGAGGGGAGGGGGGTCCAGGGGAGGGGTCGAGGGGAGGGGTCGAAAGGGGAGGGGGAGGGGAGGAAGAAAGTGGGGGAAGGACGTAGGAGAAAGGGGGGGGTTAGGGGTAGGTGAGGAATTTAAAGTCAAAGTGAATGAAGGTGCAGGAGTGCTTCCATACCCACCAGGGGGGCCGTCATATCTACCAGGGGGGCCGTCATACCCACCAGGGGGGCCGTCATACCCACCAGGGGGGCCGTCATATCTACCAGGGGGGCCGTCATACCCACCAGGGGGGCCGTCATACCCACCAGGGGGGCCGTCATATCTACCAGGGGGGCCGTCATACCCACCAGGGGGGCCGTCATACCCACCAGGGGGGCCGTCATATCTACCAGGGGGGCCGTCATACCCACCAGGGGGGCCGTCATACCCACCAGGGGGGCCGTCATATCTACCAGGGGGGCCGTCATACCCACCAGGGGGGCCGTCATATCTACCAGGGGGGCCGTCATACCCACCAGGGGGGCCGTCATATCTACCAGGGGGGCCGTCATACCCACCAGGGGGGCCGTCATACCCACCAGGGGGGCCGTCATACCCACCAGGGGGGCCGTCATACCCACCAGGGGGGCCGTCATACCCACCAGGGGGGCCGTCATACCCACCAGGGGGGCCGTCATACCCACCAGGGGGGCCGTCATACCCACCAGGGGGGCCGTCATACCCACCAGGGGGGCCGTCATATCTACCAGGGGGGCCGTCATACCCACCAGGGGGGCCGTCATATCTACCAGGGGGGCCGTCATACCCACCAGGGGGGCCGTCATACCCACCAGGGGGGCCGTCATACCCACCAGGGGGGCCGTCATACCCACCAGGGGGGCCGTCATACCCACCAGGGGGGCCGTCATACCCACCAGGGGGGCCGTCATATCTACCAGGGGGGCCGTCATACCCACCAGGGGGGCCGTCATATCTACCAGGGGGGCCGTCATACCCACCAGGGGGGCCGTCATACCCACCAGGGGGGCCGTCATACCCACCAGGGGGGCCGTCATACCCACCAGGGGGGCCGTCATACCCACCAGGGGGGCCGTCATACCCACCAGGGGGGCCGTCATATCTACCAGGGGGGCCGTCATACCCACCAGGGGGGCCGTCATACCCACCAGGGGGGCCGTCATACCCACCAGGGGGGCCGTCATACCCACCAGGGGGGCCGTCATATCCACCTGGGGGGCCGTCATACCCACCTGGGGGGCCGTCATACCCACCAGGGGGGCCGTCATACCCACCTGGGGGGCCGTCATACCCACCAGGGGGGCCGTCATACCCACCAGGGGGGCCGTCATACCCACCAGGGGGGCCGTCATACCCACCAGGGGGGCCGTCATACCCACCAGGGGGGCCGTCATATCCACCAGGGGGGCCGTCATACCCACCAGGGGGGCCGTCATACCCACCTGGGGGGCCGTCATACCCACCAGGGGGGCCGTCATACCCACCAGGGGGGCCGTCATATCCACCAGGGGGGCCGTCATACCCACCAGGGGGGCCGTCATACCCACCAGGGGGGCCGTCATACCCACCAGGGGGGCCGTCATACCCACCAGGGGGGCCGTCATATCCACCAGGGGGGCCGTCATACCCACCAGGGGGGCCGTCATACCCACCAGGGGGGCCGTCATACCCACCAGGGGGGCCGTCATACCCACCAGGGGGGCCGTCATATCCACCAGGGGGGCCGTCATACCCACCAGGGGGGCCGTCATACCCACCAGGGGGGCCGTCATATCCACCAGGGGGGCCGTCATACCCACCAGGGGGGCCGTCATATCTACCGGGGAGGGGGGGGGGCGTAATACCCACCATAAGTGTGTGTGTGGGGGGGGGGCGTTATACCCACCATAAGGGTGTGTGTGGGGGGGGGGCGTTATACCCACCATAAGGGTGTGTGTGGGGGGGGGGGCGTTATACCCACCATAAGGGTGTGTGGGGGGGGGCGTTATACCCACCATAAGGGGGTGTGTGGTGGGGGCGTTATACCCACCATAAGGGTGTGTGTGGGGGGGGGGGTGTTATACCAACCATAAGGGTGTGTGTGTGTGGGGGGGGGGGGTTATACCCACCATAAGGGGGTGTGTGTGTGGGGGGGGGGGCGTTATACCCACCATACGGGTGTGTGGGGGGGGGGCATTATACCCACCATAAGGGTGTGTGGGGGGGGGGGGCGTTATACCCACCATAAGGGTGTGTGTGGGGGGGGGTTATACCCACCATAAGGGTGTGTGTGTGTGGGGGGGGGGGGCGTTATACCCACCATAAGGGTGTGTGTGGGGGGGCATTATACCCACCATAAGGGTGTGTGTGGGGGGGGGGGCGTTATACCCACCATAAGGGTGTGTGTGGGGGGGGGCGTTATACCCACCATAAGGGTGTGTGTGGGGGGGGCGTTATACCCACCATAAGGGTGTGTGTGGGGGGGGCGTTATACCCACCATAAGGGTGTGTGTGGGGGGGTTATACCCACCATAAGGGTGTGTGTGGGGGGGCGTTATACCCACCATAAGGGTGTGTGTGGGGGGTTATACCCACCATAAGGGTGTGTGTGGGGGGCGTTATACCCACCATAAGGGTGTGTGTGGGGGGGTTATACCCACCATAAGGGTGTGTGTGGGGGGGCGTTATACCCACCATAAGGTTGTTTGTGGGGGGGCGTTATACCCACCATAAGGGTGTGTGTGTGGGGGGGGTTATACCCACCATAAGGGTGTGTGTGGGGGGGGCGTTATACCCACCATAAGGGTGTGTGTGTGGGGGGGCGTTATACCCACCATAAGGGTGTGTGTGGGGGGGCGTTATACCCACCATAAGGGTGTGTGTGGGGGGGGGCGTTATACCCACCATAAGGGTGTGTGTGGGGGGGGGGGCGTTATACCCACCATAAGGGTGTGTGTGGGGGGGGGCGTTATACCCACCATAAGGGTGTGTGTGGGGGGGGGGCGTTATACCCTCCATAAGGGTGTGTGGGGGGGGACGTAACGTACAACGATAATACCATTTGACTGTTGAGACAGAGACGACGTGACACATGGCACTGTCATCACCGTTGGCCGTCAGTCAACAACAACAACAACAACACAACTTACAAGTGGTGTGCAAACATTTACATTTGCGAATATAGTCATATTCCTTGCACGAATTATTGTATAAAGACCTAATTACACACCAGTGTTCAGTATGAATAGTTGACCAAATAATTAAGGATGTATACTCACTTATTTGTGTTTGGGGGGGTTGAGGTTTGGCTCTTTGGTCCCGCCTCTCAACTGTAAAACAACAGGTGTGCAGATTCCTGAGCCTATTGGGCTCTATCATAACTACACTTGAAACTGTGTATGGAGTCAGCCTCCACCACATCACTGTCTAATGTAATCCATCTGTTAACTACTATGACGCTGACAAATTTCCTTCTAACGTCTCTGTGGCTCATTTGGGTACTCAGTTTCCACCTGTGTCCCCAAGTGCGTGTGCCCCTTGTGTTAAACAGCCTGTCTTTATCAACCCTGTCAATTCCCTTGAGGATCTTGAATGTGGTGATCATGTCCCCCCTCTAACTCTTCTGTCTTCCAACGAAGTGAGGTTTAATTTCCGTAGTCTCTCCTCGTAGCTCATACCTCTCAACTCGGGTACTAGTCTGGTGGCAAACCTTTGAACCTTTTCCATTTTAGTCTTATGCTTGACTAGATATGGACTCCATGCTGGAGCCGCATACTCCAGGATTGGTCTGACATATGTGGTATATAATGTTCTGAAAGGTTCCTTACACAAGTTTCTAAAAGCCGTTCTTATGTTAGCCAACCTGGCATATGCTGCTGCTGTTATCCTCTTGATGTGAGCATCAGGGGACAGGTCTGGCGTGATATCAACCCCCAGGTCTTTCTCTCTCTCGGACTCTTGAAGTATTTCATCTCCCAAGTGATACCTTGTATCTGGTCTCCTGCTTCCTACCCCTATCTTCATTACATTACATTTGCTTGGATTAAACTCTAACAGCCATTTGTTCGACCATTCCTGCAGCTTGTCCAGGTCTTCTTGAAGCCTCAAGCTGTCCTCCTCTGTCTTAATCCTTCTCATAATTTTGGCGTCGTCAGCAAACATTGAGAGGAATGAGTCTATACCCTCTGGGAGATCATTTACGTATATCAGAAACAGGATAGGTCCAAGTACAGAGCCTTGTGGGACTCCACTGGTGACTTCACGCCAGTCTGAGGTCTCACCCCTCACTGTAACTCTCTGCTTCCTATTGTTTAGGTACTCCATTATCCACTGGAGCGCCCTACCAGTTACTCCTGCCTGTTTCTCTAGCTTATACATCAACCTTTTATGGGGTACTGTGTCAAAGGCTTTCCGTCAGTCCAAAAAAATGCAGTCCGCCCACCCTCCTCTTTCTTGTTTAATCTTTGTCACCTGATCGTAGAATTCTATCAATCCTGTAAGGCAAGATTTACCCTCCCTGAACCCATGTTGATGGGTTGTCACGAAGTCTCTTCTCTCCAGATGTGTTACTAGGTTTTTTCTCACAATCTTCTCCATCACCTTGCATGGTATACAAGTTAAGGACACTGGCCTGTAGTTCAGTGCCTCTTGTCTGTCACCCTTTTTGTATATTGGTACTACATTAGCAGTCTTCCATATTTCTGGTAGGTCCCCCGTTTCCAGTGACCTACTATACACTATGGAGAGTGGTAGGCAAAGTGCTCCTGCACACTCTTTCAATACCCATTGCGAGATTCCATCCGGCCCAACAGCTTTTCTCACATCCAGCTCCAATAGGTGCTTCTTGACCTCATCTCTTGTAATTTCGAACCTATCCAAGGTCACCTGGTTTGCTGCCACCTCTTCTATCTTGAGGTTATCTTGAGATGATTTCGGGGCTTTAGTGTCCCCGCGGCCCGGTCCTCGACCAGGCCTCCACCCCCAGGAAGCAGCCCGTGACAGCTGACTAACACCCAGGTACCTATTTACTGCTAGGTAACAGGGGCATTCAGGGTGAAAGAAACTTTGCCCATTTGTTTCTGCCTCGTGCGGGAATCGAACCCGCGTCACAGAATTACGAGTCCTGCGCGCTATCCACCAGGCTACGAGGCCCCTAGCGCCGCGCCGCGCCGCGACATCTCCCTGTTCTATTGTAAAGACCTCCTGGAACCTTTTGTTGAGTTCTTCACACACCTCTTTGTCATTCTCTGTGTACCTGTCCTCGCCCACCCTAAGTTTCATTACCTGTTCCTTCACTGTTGTCTTCCTCCTGATGTGACTGTGTAGTAGCTTTGGTTCGGTCTTGGCTTTATTAGCTATATCATTTTCATATCTTTTCTCAGCTGCTCTTCTCACACTGACATACTCGTTCCTGGTTCTCTGGTAATCTCTCTCTACTTTCTGGTGTTCTGTTATTACGGAAGTTCCTCCATGCCCTTTTGTTTTGCTCCTTTGCTTTCATACATTCCTTATTAAACCACGGATTCTTCCTTTGCTTCTCTGTTTTTTCCTGTCGGGCTGGGACAAACCTGCTTACAGCCTCCTGACATTTTTGGGTGACATAGTCCATCATGTCTTGTACGGACTTGGTTCCGAGTTCTGTGTCCCAATGTATATCCCATAGGAATTTATTCATTTCCTCATAGTTTCCCTTTCGGTACGCCAGCCCTTTGGTTCCCAGTTCTTTTTTGGGGGGTGATAATTCCCAGTTCAACCAGGTACTCAAAGCTCAATACACTGTGATAACTCATTCCCATTGTGTGTGTGTGTGTGTGTGTGTGTGTGTGTGTGTGTGTGTGTGTGTGTGTGTGTGTGTGTGTGTGTGTGTGTGTGTACTCACCTAGTTGTGCTTGCGGGGTCTGAGCTCTGGCTCTTTGGTCCCGCCTCTCAATTGCCAATCAACTGGTGTACAGATTCCTGAGCTTCTAAAGCTCTATCATATCTATATATGAATCTTTATATGGAGTCAGCCTCCACCAAATCACTTTCTAGTGTTTTCCATTTACTAACTACTGACACTGAAAAAGTTCTTTCTAATGTGTCTGTGGCTCATTTGGGTACTCAGCTTCTACCTGTGTCCCCTTGTACCACATGCGTGTACCACCCGTGTTAAATAATCCGTCTTTGTTTACCCTATCAATTCCCCTTAGAATTTTGTATGTGGTGATCATATCTCCCCAAGCTCTTCTGTCTTCCAGCGACGTGAGGTGCAGTTCCCTCAGCCGTTCCTCGTAAATCACGCCTCATAGTTCTAGGACTAGTCTAGGGGCATTGCTCTGAACTTTTTCCAGCTTCGTCTTGTGATTGACAAGGTACGGGCTCCATGCTGGGGCCGCATACTCCAGGATTGGTCCTTACATACATGGTATACAAGATTTAGAAGGATTCCTTACACAAGTTTCTGAAGGTAGTGCTAATGTTAGCCAGCCTCGCATAAACCGCTGATGTTATTCTTTTGATGTGGGCTTCAGGAGACAGGTTTGGCATGATATCACCTCCTGGATCTTTCTCTCTGTCCGTTTCGTGAAGGACTTCATCTCCCATTTGGTACCCATTGTCTAGCGTCCTATTTCCTCCCCCTAGTTTTATTACCTTACATTTACTTGTGTTGAGCTTTAGTAGCCATTTGTTGAACCATTCGTTTAGTTTAGGTCATTACGTAGCCTCATACTATCTTCCTCTGTCTTAATCCTACTCATAATTTTAGCATCATCAGCAAACGTTGTGAGGAATGAGTCTAATCCCTTCTGGGAGATCATTTACGTATATCAGGAAAAGTACAAGTCCAAGAACTGATCCCATAGTGACTCCACTGGTGGCGCCTCGCAACTCCGAGACTTTCATCCCTCACAGTGACTCGCTGTCTTCTGTTGCTTAGGTACTCCCTTATCCAGTGAACTGAGCCTGGGGTGGGGGACAGGGAGGGAGGGGGTGTGGGAGGAAGGAGAGCTTGGGGTGGGGGTTACTGGGGAGGGCAGGGCTGGAGAAACATGGGAGGGCATGAGGTGAGGGGAATAATGAGAGCATGAGGGATGAGGGGGAGGAGGAGGGCATGGAGGGAACATGGGGTGCCTGGGGTTGATGAGCAGGGGGGGGGGGATTGGTCTGGGGAGAGTGTCTACTAGGTTGGGGAGGTGCAGGTGATTTGGGGGAGGGGGGGATGATTGTGTGGTGGGATGGTGGGAGGTTTCTGTTATACTCCTCCCTGGAGATGCTGGCCTGCTAGTGAAGGGATTCCCACTCCCCTCTGAGGTTACCAGAGATACTGCGCCAAGTTCAGTGGCTCCCCAGTTCACGTTCCTCCACTTGCGTCTCCTTTCTTGATTTTGCAACCTTCCTTCTCTCTTCCCGGTCGGAAGGGAGCCGGTCGGCCGAGCGGACAGCACACTGGACTTGTGATCCTGTGTTCCTGGGTTCGATCCCAGGCGCCGGCGAGAAACAATGGGCAGAGTTTCTTTCACCCTATGCCCCTGTTACCTAGCAGTAAAATAGATACCTGGGTGTTAGTCAGCTGTCACGGGCTGCTTCCTGGGGGTGGAGGCCTGATCGAGGACCGGGCCGCGGGGACACTAAAGCCCTGAAATCATCTCAAGATAACCTCAAGATGTTCCCTCGTCATGTCCCTCTGCAAAAAATGTCCGTGTATCTCTTTAGTCTCATAAGCTTGTTCTTACTTGAGAGGCTTTCCTCTTTTGCTGCCTCGTCTGTAAGACAACGAAAGTGTGTCTAGTCTGCCAGTCTGTCTGTCTCTCACTGACTGGCTCACCCTCTGACTGGCTCACCCTCTGACTGGCTCACCCTCTGACTGGCTCACCCTCTGACTGGCTCACCCTCTGACTGGCTCACCCTCTGACTGGCTCACCCTCTCACTGGCTCACCCTCTCACTGGCTCACCCTCTCACTGGCTCACCCTCTCACTGGCTCACCCTCTCACTGGCTCACCCTCTCACTGGCTCACCCTCTCACTGGCTCACCCTCTCACTGGCTCACTCTCTGACTGGCTCACTCTCTTTCTCTTTCTTTCCTTCCCTCCCTCCCTCTCTTAACCCCCCCCCCCTCCTCCACATTCCTCTGCTGCCCCCCCTCCCCCTCGAAGTGCGTGTCGTACTAACTCATGTTAATTGGTCATCTATCCAATGAACTTAAAAGGTAATTCTAATTTAATAACAGCGCCCCCTGGGGCGCGCACCGCCCCCTGGGGCGCGCACAGTGCCCTCTAACTGTTGGACTGTGTTATTGATGCTAAGTCGGACGGGTGTGGTGGTCACGGGTGGGAAGGTCCGACTCCACCTCGACTTGATGTATAAGTTCCATTTGCAAGGGGAGTCGAACATGCTGGGTGTGCTCTCGTTAGGTCAGGGGTGACCTAATAGTCACAGTGACCCAATAGTTTCGTTGTTTGCTTGGTAATTGTCAAATGGTTCACGCGTGCCAGCGTAGTGAATGTTGGGGCCTGTTGTATTAAATGGGGAGATAGCCGAGTTTAATGTGTGTGTGTGTGTGTGTGTGTTTGTGTGTGTGTTTGTGTGTGTGTTTGTGTGTGTGTTTGTGTGTGTGTTTGTGTGTGTGTTTGTGTGTGTGTTTGTGTGTGTGTGTGTGTGTGTGTGTGTGTGTGTGTGTGTGTGTGTGTGTGTGTGTGTGTGTGTGTGTGTGTACTGTCCTAATTGTACTCACATAATTGTGCTTGCGGGGGTTGAGCTCTGGCTCTTTGGTCCCGCCTCTCAACTGTCAATCAACTGGTGTACAGATTCCTGAGCCTACTGGGCTCTATCATATCTACATTTGAAACTGTGCATGGAGTCAGCCTCCACCACATCACTGCCTAATAAGTTCCATCTGATAACTACTGACACTGAAAAAGTTCTTTCTAACGTCTCTGTGGCTCATTTGGGTACTCAGTTTCCACCTGTGTCCCCTTGTTCGCGTATCACCCGTTTTAAACAGTTTATCTTTACCTACCCTGTCAATTCCTCTGATAATTTTGTAGGTTGTGATCATGTCTCCCCTTACTCTTCTGTCTTCTAGTGTCGTGAGGTGCACTTCTCGCAGCCTTTCTTCGTAACTCATGCCTGTTAGTTCTGGGACTAGCCTAGTGGCATATCTCTGAACTTTTTCAAGTTTCGCCTTGTGCAGGACAAGGTACGGGCTCCATGCTGGAGCCTCATAATGTACTCCTTGAGTACATTAACCTGTGTGTGTGTGTGTGTGTGTGTGTGTGTGTGTGTGTGTGTGTGTGTGTGTGTGTGTGTGTGTGTGTGTGTGTGTGTGTGTAGAATTGAGCTATTAGCTGTTTGACTCCACCTTTCTAACCTAATCTATTTTTCCTCTTATATTTACTAAATATATTTCTCTCTTAACACCCACGCACACATTCCCAGGAAGCAGCCCATAGCAGCTGTGTAACTCCCGGGTACCTGTTTACTGCTAGGTGAACGGGCATATCAGGGGTGAAAGAAACTTTGCCCTTTTGTTTCTGCCTCTGCTTGGAATCGAACCCGGGTAGTTAGGACACGACCCACGAGTGCTGTCCACTCAGCCACGAAGCCCCCGCACTTGTACTCGCCTAGTTGTACTTGAAGGGGTTGAGCTCTGGCTATCTGGTCCCGCCTCTCAACAGTCAACTGGTGTACAGATTCCTGAGCCTATTGGGCTCTATTACATACAATTTAAACTGTGTATGGAGTCTGCCTCCACCACATTACTGCCTAATGCATTCCATTAGATATAAATAGATATACAGCTGTGTGTGTGTGTGCGCGCGCGCGTGCTCACCTATTTGTGCCTGAAGCATCGAGCTCTAGCTCTTGGATTCCGCCTTTCTAGCTGTTGGTTGTCAAATGCAATGACTCCCGGCCTGTTTCTCTATCATATTGCATTTAAAGTTATGAATGGAGTTAACCTCTACAACCTGCTCCTTTAGATCATTCCATTTACTCACTATCCTTACTCTAAAGGAAACTTTCTAACATCTCTGTGACATCTGAGTCTCAAGCTTTCCATCCGTGCCCCCTTGTTCTATTGATGTTCATTGTAAACATTATCTGTTTCCACCTTGTCAAACCTTCTAAGTATTTTATACGCCTGTATCATGTCCCCCCTCTCTCCTTTTCATCTTTCTAACGTTGTAAGGTTTAGTTCCTTCAGTCTGTCTTCATACCTCATCCCTCGCAGCTCTGGGACGAGTCTCATTACAAACTTCTGCAACTTTTCGAGCTTGTGTGTGTTTTAAGATGGGGCTCCACGATGGGACGGCATATTCAAAAACTGGCCTCACACAGGCGGTATACAGTGATCTAAAAGCCTCCTTATTCAGTGTCTGAAGAATGTTCTGACTCTTGCCAGAGTAGAGTACGCTGACTGACGTTACTCTCTTGATATGAGCCTCTGGAGTTAGGTTTAATGTTATGTCCACTCAGATCTTTTTCTCTTGACGTTAGGGAGGTAGTTTCCTTTCATCGTGTTTTTGGTCTCATGGCTTCTGATCCCATTTCCATCACCTTACACTTGCTGGTGGTGAAATCTAGCAGCCATTTCTCGGACCATCTTTGGAAACTGTTCAAGTCATTCTGGAGACTCCTACAATCCTCGTATGTCTTAATCACCCTCATTAGATTTGCACCATCTGTAAATATCGACAAATAAGACTCAACTGCTGCAGTGAAGTCATTTACATAAATGAGGAACAGAATGGGTCCCAGCATCGATCCTTGAGGCACCCTGCTTGTTACTCTACGCCAGTCAGACTCCTCGCCCCTCACTGTCACTCTCTGACACCTGTCCGTCAGGTAATTCCCTACCATGGTAATGCCTTGATTAAATTGTTATTAGTAAAACAACTAAAGGGAACCGCATCGGTGCATTCAAAATTTACTTAATGGACTGAAACGAGAACTTTTATAATATATAAATGGCAAATCATCGAACGTTGGGCCATAATTTGCACAAAAAGGTACCACGGTACTGGAGTTTACAATACGATGAGAACTTAGGATTGAATAATCTAAATTGTTTAATTGAATAATACTAATTTATCCTTGAGGCCAATTATTGAAGGGTAAAAAATCAACGCGTGTCAGACTTTTCTGCCTTTTTCCAACGATATTTGAAATATTGGAGGAACAACGGTTGATGATTTCAGGAAGAAGGTAGAGTTGGTAGATCCTGATCAAGCAGGTTGTGATGACAAGGTGAACCTGCGGACCGTGATCAGCAACACCCTACAACACCTGCCCATAAGCTTTCCAACACCATCGTATAAGCTTTCCAACACCATACTATAAGCTTTCTAACACCATCGTATAAGCTTTCCAACACCATCGTATAAGCTTTCCAACACCATCGTATAAGCTTTCCAACACCATCGTATAAGCTTTCTAACACCATCGTATAAGCTTTCTAACACCATCGTATAAGCTTTCTAACACCATCCTATAAGCTTTCTAACACCATCCTATAAGCTTTCTAACACCATCCTATAAGTTTTCTAACACCATCCTATAAGTTTTCTAACACCATCCTATAAGCTTTCTAACACCATCCTATAAGCTTTCTAACACCATCCTATAAGCTTTCTAACACCATCCTATAAGCTTTCTAACACCATCCTATAAGCTTTCTAACACCATCCTATAAGCTTTCTAACACCATCCTATAAGCTTTCTAACACCATCCTATAAGCTTTCTAACACCATCCTATAAGCTTTCTAACACCATCCTATAAGCTTTCTAACACCATCCTATAAGCTTTCTAGCACCATCCTATAAGCTTTCCAAACCTCCTCCACTCCATCTCAGTTTTACCGTCATGTCATCTCTGGCGGCGGAATTCTCCAACTTCAAAGCCCACCACCGTCCTTCTTTTCCACACATTTTGCTTCGGAATATAAATGCATATGGCAGCGTGCGTGTGTGCGTGCGTGTATGTAGAAGGGAGGGAACACACATGCGTGCGTGTGTGTGTGTGTGTGTGTGTGTGTGTGTGTGTGTGTGTGTGTGTATACTCACCTATTTGTGCTTGCGGGGGTTGAGCATTGGCTCTTTGGTCCCCTCAAATGTCAATCAACTGGTGTTCAGGTTCCTGAGCCTACTGGGCTCTATCATATCTACATTTGAAACTGTGTATGGAGTCAACCTCCACCACATCACTGCCTAATGCATTCCATCCGTTAACTACTGACACTGAAAAAAGTACTTTCTAACGTTCCTGTGGCTCATGTGGGTACTCAGTTTCCATCTGTGTCCCCTTGTTTACGAACCACCAGTACCATCCTTGTCTACCCTGTCAATACCCATGAAGATTTTGTAAGTAGTGATCTCCCTGAGCTCTTCTGTCTTCCAATGTCGTAATGTGCATTTCCCGCAGCCTTTCCTCGGAAATCATGCCACTTACTTCTGGGACTAGTCTAGTAGCATACCTTTGGGCTGTTTCCAGCTTCGTCTTGTGCTTGACAAAGGTACGGGCTCCATGCTGGGGCCGCATACTCCAGGATTGGTCTTACATATGTGGTGTACAAGATTCTGAATAATTCCTTACACAGGTTCCTGAAGGCTGTTCTGATGTTAACCAGCCTCGCATATGCCGCAGACGTAATTCTTTTTATGTGGGCTTCAAGAGACAGGTTTGGTGTGATATCAATTCCTAGATCTTTCTTTCTGTCCGCTTCATCTCCTATTCTGTATCCTATGTCTGGCCTCCTGTTTCCACCGCCTAGTTTCATTACTTTGCATTTACTCGGGTTGAACTTTAGTAGCCATTTGTTGGACCATTCATTCAGTCTGTCTAGGTCATCTTGTAGCCTCCTACTATCCTCCTCTGTTTCAATCCTCCTCATAATTTTTGCATCATCAGCAAACATTGAGAGAAACGAGTCTATATCCCTCCTGGGAGATTATTTGCATATATCAGAAACAGTATAGGTTCAAGGACTGACCCCTGCGGGACTCCACTTGTGACGTCTCGCCAATCTGAGACCTCACCCCTCAGTGACTCGTTGTCTTCTGTTGCTTAGGTACTCACTTATCCAATAGAGTACCTTCCCCTTCACTCCAGCCTGCATCTCCAGACTTTTCACTTGCCTCTTGTATGGTACTGTATCAAAGGCTTTCTGGCAACCCAAAAATATGCAGTCTGCCCACCCCTATCTTTCTTGCCTGATTTTTGTTGCCTGGTCGTAGAATTCAAGTAACCCTGTGAGGCAGGACTTACCATCCTTACCATCCAACACAGCATGTTGATGCTGTGTTACAAAGTTCCTTCGCTCCAGATGTTCCACTAGCTTTCTTCGCACAATATTCTCCATCAGCTTGCATGGTATGCAGGTTAGGGACATTGGCCTGTAGTTCAGTGCCTCCTGTCTATCCCCCCCTTCTTGTATATTGGGTCTACATTAGCTGCTATCTAAATTTCTAGTAGTTCCCCTGTTGCCAGTGATTTGTTATACACTATGGAGAGTGGTAAGCACAGTGCTTCTAGCTCCTTCCTTTAGTATCCAAGGGGAGATTCCATCTCGGGCCTATAGCCTTTGTCACATCCAACTCTAGTAACAACTTCCTTACTTCCCCACTGGTAATCTGAAACTCTTCTAGTGGCTCCTGATTAACTATTCCCTCTCTTATCTCTGGAATTTCTCCTTGCTCTAAGGTGAAGACCTTCTGGAATTTCTTATTCAGTTCTTCACATACCTTGTTTGTAGTGAATCCTTCTGCCCCTATCCTTAATTTCATTATGTGTTCCTTTACTGTTGTTTTTCTCCAGATGTGGCTGTACAGCAATTTAGATTGAGTCTTTGCCTTGCTTGCGATGTCATTCTCGTATTGTCTTTCTGCCTCTCTTCTCATCCTTAACATATTCATTCCTGGCACTCTGGTGTCTTTCTCTGCTCTCAAGTGTCCTGTTATTCCTATAGTTTCTCCATGCCCTTTTACTTTGCAGCTTAGCTAGCCTACACCTCTGACTAAACCATGGGTTTCTCAACTTCATTTTGTTGTTTTCCCTTTTGGACTGGGACAAACTTGTTTGTTGCTTCCTTTCACTTCTGTGTGATGTAGTCTGTCTTGGGCGGTCTTTCCCTTGAGCTCTGTTTCCCATGTTATATCTGTTAGGAATTTTCTTATCTCCTCAGAGTATTCCTTACGGAATGCCATCCTTTTGTTTTCAGTACCCCTCCTCGAATACAATAACCCCTCATCAACTAGATACTCAAAGCACCAGTGTATTGTGGTCGCTCATTCCTACTGGCGCCTCAAAACCGATTTTCCTTATGTCAGAGTCGTTCAGAGTGAAGACTAGATAGTCTCTCGCTGGTTCATCGTTCATCGCTGGCTTAGAAAGTTTCTTGTCACCTCCATTAGTTTGGCTCTCCATATATCCTCTCCTCCATGCGGTTCCTTGTTCTCCCAGTCTATCCTTCCATGATTGAAGTCCCCTCATGATGAGCAGATGGGATCTATTACTACAGGCAGCAGAGGCTGCCTTCTCAACTATAGTGTTAACTGCCATGTTGTTGTTGTCATACTCTTGCCTGGGTCGTCTGTCATTTGGTGGAGGGTTATATATCACTGCTACTACTACTTTTGGCCATCCCATTGTCATGGTGCCTGTTATGTAGTGTCTGAATCCCTCGCAGCCCGGGATGACTATCTCCTTGAAACTCCATTCCTTTCTCATTAGTAGGGCCACTCCACGTCCTCCCCTTATTACAGTGAAGTCCTGGGGAATCACCGCATTCGTTATGATTCCTGAGAGTTTTGTTTCTGTGAGGCCGATTACATCTGGGTTCACTACTTGTGCTCTTTTCCTTAGTTCACTTGCCTTGCTTGAGATCCCATCTATGTTTGAGTACATCACCCTGAAACTGACTCTTCTGCCCTTTATCAGATCCCATTGCTTCCCCTGAAGCAGGGAAACAGGTAGGGACCGGGATGAGAGGGCCTATGAAGGGGGACCTAGGGTATCTGGGGTGTGCTGGGGCTGGGAGGATCTGGTATGGGGAGGGTGGTGGAGAGAGGGCTTGAGGGGGTTGGAGAGAAACGAGGGCTTGGGGAGTGGGGAGGCATGGGAGGCTTGGGGGTGAGTGATAGGGGGAGGCTTGGGAGGTATGGGAGGAGGGAGGATTTGGGGGGGATGGTGGGGGGGAGGGAATGGGGGGCTTGGGGTGGCGTAAAAGGAAGCAGGGCGCCTGGGAGAGAGAGGTTGGGGGAAAGGGAGTGCTGAGGGGGTTAAGGAAGAAGGGAGGGCTTAGGAGAGTGGGGGAGAAGGGAGGGCTTAGGAGAGTGGGGGAGAAGGGAGGGCTCAGGGGGGTGGGACATACTGGAGAGTTTAGGGGGTGGGGGAGAATGGAGGGCTTGAGGGTGGGGGAGAAGGGAGATTCTGGGGAGGGGGGAGTGGGCGGAGGTGCCCAAGGTGGACACCAGGGGTTGGGGCAGGTAGGGCATCTATTGGGTGGAGTATGGGGGAGGTGCTTCTCTCACTGTGTTAAGCTGCTTGTGGAGGGTTCTCCACTCCCCTCTAGGGCTCGGGGTTGTGGCTCCCTGATTCCTTTCTCTCTCCCTGCACTCCCTCCTCACGGCTGTTGTCCCTCGTTCTCTCGTCCCTTGTCATATCCCTCTGCAGGAATTCTTTTTTTGAACTTCAGTACGTTTGCTAGTCCACTCTTCCTTGCTAACAAGTCCTCTTTTGTTCTCCTGCTCGTGAATATCACCTTTATCAGTCGGTCTCTGTCCTTGTTGCACCGTCCGATCCTGAAAACCTTGTCAGTATTTTGGTCAGCGCTCTCCATCTTTACCCCTTTAAGGATCTCATTAAATTCATTTTTGTCCTTGTGTCTCCTTTCCACTGGACTGGTCCCTGTTTGTTCCTTAATGCCTACTATTACTACTGCTCTTTTCCACTCTATCAGCTGGCTAGTACATCTAGCTGCTTCCTGAGAGGAAGCCACTTCCATGGCAACTTCCCTAACTGCAGACCTAGCTTCAGGGCTCTTGTTGAACAATTCTGCAAATGAGGGCTGTTTTGTAGAAGTCCCCTCAACAGTAGCATCGCCATCTCCCTGAGGGATGGTTTGTGTCTGGTTTTGGGGAGGAGTCTCCTTCAGGCTTCTTATCTCCTCTTTTGCTGCCCTTAGTTCATCCTGCAGGTTGGTTAGTGTCACCCTTATTACCCCTCAATCCTTCACCGAATTCATCTCACACTTGCTGGATTGCTCCCATAATCCAGGCTTCTGTTCCTCTCCATCCTCCGAGTTTGTCCCAACCATGTTTGTCTTCCTGCTGTTGCTTCCTGAGTAACTCTCCCTGTCATGTTTTTCCACTATGAGAGAGATTGAGGGGGGGATAGAGAGAAGGGGGGGGGGGAGAAAGAGACAGATGAGAGAGAGGGGGGAGAGATGATAGAGAAGGGGGAGAAGAGAGATGATAGAGAAAGGGGGGGGGGGAGATGAGAGAAAGGGGGGGAGAGAGATGAGAGAGTGAGTGAGAGTTCTCTCTCGTCTATAATTTCTGGGAAGAGCAATAGCTCCCAACCCCCACAATTCCAGATGGTTATGTCTCCAGCCTGCACACGTGTCCTCTAGTCCTGTCACTTTGTCTATCCTGTTAATGCTGCCTAATTAATGCTGCTAACACCTCCTTGTAAGAATGTGTACCATCGTACATAGATGTAATGGACAATTAAGTGTAATTTGGGACTCTGCTTTGCTAGTACAAAAAAATGAAGTTAAAAACCAAATTTAAATATTTCTAGGCCTACTGTAGCACATATATATGTACTATGTTGGGCCTTAGCGTGTAATTAGGCCTTGGAAGGTTAGGATAAGTTTTCTTTGCAACATCACTACTAAACCTTAAACAGTTTGTCCACGTTCAAGAGTACCAAGTTCTACATTCTAATTGCCTTTTACGTCAATATATGTAGGATGGTCCTCGTTGTTACTGTAAATAGTGCCTTCACGGGAGGCTGGGCTGCATATCTTGTTCGTTATCACATCCCCCGAGTTAAACACATTGGGCATTACAGCGCTGAGGCCCAACATACGCCTCATAAACACTCCTCCATCGCCTTAGGGTAAGACAGGAATGAGTGACAATGAGCCAGCAAGAGGCTTAGAGGGCCCAGGCAGGACTATCCAGGGAAAAATACTCTCTGATTAGCCTTTCTTCCAGGCGAGGTGAGTGAGCGCTCTCGGGCCTCTGGCTGTAGGCGCTCTCGGGCCTCTGGCTGTAGGCGCTCTCGGGGCCCCTCTGGCTGTAGGCGCTCTCGGGCCTCTGGCTGTAGGCGCTCTCGGGCCTCTGGCTGTGGGCGCTTTCGGGCCTCTGGCTGTGGGCGCTCGATCGGGCCCCTCTGGCTGTGGGCGCTCGATCGGGCCCCTCTGGCTGTGGGCGCTCGATCGGGCCCCTCTGTCTGTGGGCGCTCTCGGGCCCCTCTGTCTGTGGGCGCTCTCGGGCCCCTCTGGCTGTGGGCGCTCTCGGGCCCCTCTGGCTGTGGGCGCTCTCGGGCCCCTCTGGCTGTGGGCGCTCTCGGGCCCCTCTGGCTGTGGGCGCTCTCGGGCCCCTCTGGCTGTGGGCGCTCTCGGGCCCCTCTGGCTGTGGGCGCTCTCGGGCCCCTCTGGCTGTGGGCGCTCTCGGGCCCCTCTGGCTGTGGGCGCTCTCGGGCCCCTCTGGCTGTGGGCGCTCTCGGGCCCCTCTGGCTGTGGGCGCTCTCGGGCCCCTCTGGCTGTGGGCGCTCTCGGGCCCCTCTGGCTGTGGGCGCTCTCGGGCCCCTCTGGCTGTGGGCGGCCGCCCACACCCGCGGCCGCCCACACCCGGCGCCGCCGCGTCCGCCCACACCCGACGCCGCCGCGTCCGCCCACACCCGACGCCGCCGCGTCCGCCCACACCCGACGCCGCCGCGGCCGCCCACACCCGACGCCGCCGCGGCCGCCCACACCCGACGCCGCCGCGGCCGCCCACACCCGACGCCGCCGCGGCCGCCCACACCCGACGCCGCCGCGGCCGCCCACACCCGACGCCGCCGCGGCCGCCCACACCCGACGCCGCCGCGGCCGCCCACACCCGACGCCGCCGCGGCCGCCCACACCCGACGCCGCCGCGGCCGCCCACACCCGACGCCGCCGCGGCCGCCCACACCCGACGCCGCCGCGGCCGCCCACACCCGACGCCGCCGCGGCCGGCCACACCCGGCGCCGCCGCGGCCGCCCACACCCGACGCCGCCGCGGCCGCCCACACCCGCGGCCGCCCACACCCGGCGCGGCCGCCCACACTCGACACAGGTGCCGCCGCTCAGGAGAGTGGCGCCGCTCAGCATGGGAAGTGGCGCCGCTCAGTCTTGTAACATTCTATGAACACTATTCTAAAATACCGCTTGAGTACTCGCCTCTTATTTCAGATTTATCTCAAATCTTTATTAAGTAACAATCCACAATTTCAATGGATTAAATAGTTTATTGTGGGCCTAAATAAGATTAATATAGTAATTACAATTCTCGCTCTAGCAAGGCGAGAACAGGTATATATATACAGTGAGAGGTTCACCCCTGCTTCTAGCTGCATGTATACACACACTTACGTAGAGTAGGTACACTCAGACGAGGTAGAGTAGGTACACTCAGACGAGGTAGAGTAGGTACACTCAGACGAGGTAGAGTAGGTATACTCAGACGAGGTAGAGTAGGTACACTCAGACGAGGTAGAGTAGGTATACTCAGACGAGGTAGAGTAGGTATACTCAGACGAGGTAGAGTAGGTACACTCAGACGAGGTAGAGTAGGTACATTCAGACGAGGTAGAGTAGGTACACTCAGACGAGGTAGGGTAGACTAGGTAACCCAACACAACCAATGATTATTGAGCTGGCGTCCTCTAGACCACCTCTCTTAGTCAGACCCACGCCACACCTCACCTCTCAGGATCAGACCCACGCCACGCCTCACCTCTCAGCATCAGACCCACGCCACGCCTCACCTCTCAGCATCAGACCCACGCCACACCTCACCTCTCAGCATCAGACCCACGCCACACCTCACCTCACAGCATCAGACCCACGCCACACCTCACCTCTCAGCGTCAGACCCACGCCACACCTCACCTCTCAGCATCAGACACACGCCTCACCTCACCTCTCAGCATCAGACACACGCCTCACCTCACCTCTCAGGATCAGACCCACGCCACGCCTCACCTCTCAGCATCAGACCAACGCCTCACCTCACCTCTCAGCATCAGACACATGCCTCACCTCACCTCTCAGCATCAGACACACGCCTCACCTCACGTCTCAGCATCAGACCCACGCCACGCCTCACCTCTCAGCATCAGACCAACGCCTCACCTCACCTCTCAGCATCAGACACACGCCTCACCTCACCTCTCAGCATCAGACACATGCCTCACCTCACCTCTCAGGATCAGACCCACGCCACACCTCACCTCTCAGCATCAGACCCACGCCACACCTCACCTCACAGCATCAGACCCACGCCACACCTCACCTCTCAGCATCAGACCCACGCCACACCTCACCTCTCAGCATCAGACCCACGCCACACCTCACCTCACAGCATCAGACCCACGCCACACCTCACCTCTCAGCATCAGACCCACGCCACACCTCACCTCTCAGCATCAAACCAAGCCACACCTCACCTCTCAGCATCAGACCCACGCCACACCTCACCTCTCAGCATCAGACCCACGCCACACCTCACCTCACAGCATCAGACCCACGCCACACCTCACCTCTCAGCATCAGACCCACGCCACACCTCACCTCACAGCATCAGACCCACGCCACACCTCACCTCTCAGCATCAGACCCACGCCACACCTCACCTCTCAGCATCAGACCCACGCCACACCTCACCTCACAGCATCAGACCCACGCCACACCTCACCTCTCAGCGTCAGACCCACGCCACACCTCACCTCTCAGCATCAGACCCACGCCACACCTCTCAGCATCAGACCCACGCCTCACCTCACCTCTCAGCATCAGACCCACGCCTCACCTCACCTCTCAGCATCAGACCCACGCCTCACCTCAAATCTCAGCATCAGACCCACGCCACACCTATCAGCATCAGACCCACGCCTCACCTCTCAGCATCAGACCCACGCCACACCTCACCTCTCAGCATCAGACCCACGCCACACCTCTCAGCATCAGACCCACGCCACACCTCTCAGCATCAGACCCACGCCACACCTCTCAGCATCAGACCCACGCCACACCTTACCTCTCAGCATCAGACCCACGCCACACCTCACCTCTCAGCATCAGACCCACGCCACACCTCACCTCTCAGCATCAGACCCACGCCACACCTCTCAGCATCAGACCCACGCCTCACTTCACCTCTCAGCATCAGACCCACGCCACACCTCTCAGCATCAGACCCACGCCTCACCTCTCAGCATTAGACCCACACCTCGCCTCACCTCTCAGCATTAGACCCACACCTCACCTCACCTCTCAGCATTAGACCCACACCTCGCCTCACCTCTCAGCATTAGACCCACACCTCACCTCACCTCTCAGCATCAGACCCACACCTCGCCTCACCTCTCAGCATTAGACCCACACCTCACCTCACCTCTCAGCATCAGACCCTCACCTCACCTCTCAGCATCAGACCCACGCCTCACCTCTCAGCATCAGACCCACACCTCACCTCACCTCACCTCTCAGCATCAGACCAACGCCTCACCTCACCTCTCAGCATCAGACCCACGCCTCACCTCTCAGCATCAGACCCACGCCTCACCTCTCAGCATCAGACCCACGCCTCACCTCTCAGCATCAGACCCACACCTCGCCTCACCTCTCAGCATCAGACCCACGCCTCACCTCACCTCTCAGCATCAGACCCACGCCTCACCTCTCAGCATCAGACCCACGCCTCACCTCACCTCTCAGCATCAGACTCACGCCTCACCTCTCAGCATTAGACCCACGCCTCACCTCACCTCTCAGCATCAGACTCACGCCTCACCTCTCAGCATTAGACCCACGCCTCACCTCACCTCTCAGCATCAGACTCACGCCTCACCTCTCAGCATCAGACCCACGCCTCACCTCTCAGCATCAGACCCACGCCTCACCTCTCAGCATCAGACCCACGCCTCACCTCTCAGCATCAGACCCACGCCTCACCTCTCAGCATCAGACCCACGCCTCACCTCTCAGCATCAGACCCTCACATCACCTCTCAGCATCAGACCCTCACCTCACCTCTCAGCATCAGACCCACACCTCACCTCTCAGCATCAGACCCACGCCTCACCTCACCTCTCAGCATCAGACCCACACCTCACCTCTCAGCATCAGACCCACGCCTCACCTCTCAGCATCAGACCCACGCCTCACCTCTCAGCATCAGACCCACGCCTCACCTCTCAGCATCAGACCCACACCTCACCTCACCTCTCAGCATCAGACCCACGCCTCACCTCTCAGCATCAGACCCACGCCTCACCTCTCAGCATCAGACCCACGCCTCACCTCTCAGCATCAGACTCACGCCTCACCTCACCTCTCAGCATCAGACTCACGCCTCACCTCTCAGCATCAGACCCACACCTCACCTCACCTCTCAGCATCAGACCCACGCCTCACCTCTCAGCATCAGACCCACACCTCACCTCACCTCTCAGCATCAGACCCACGCCTCACCTCTCAGCATCAGACCCACGCCTCACCTCTCAGCATCAGACCCACGCCTCACCTCACCTCTCAGCATCAGACCCACGCCTCACCTCTCAGCATCAGACCCACACCTCACCTCACCTCTCAGCATCAGACCCACGCCTCACCTCACCTCTCAGCATCAGACCCACGCCTCACCTCACCTCTCAGCATCAGACCCACACCTCACCTCTCAGCATCAGACCCACGCCTCACCTCTCAGCATCAGACCCACGCCTCACCTCACCTCTCAGCATCAGACCCACGCCTCACCTCACCTCTCAGCATCAGACCCACGCCTCACCTCTCAGCATCAGACCCACGCCTCACCTCTCAGCATAATAAATTATATCACTGGAAATACAGTTTTTATTACAGCAGACATAAATATTCATTTAATTTGCATATGAATCATTAACTGGTATTAACTTAAAATTATTATATCAAAATTGGCTTCACAAATGCAGGATTTGTGTACATATTAATGATGACCAAACTCAGGGATGCTTTTTACAGCCTCGTTACCCACAAATTACGAGGCAATAGGCTCTATGTAATCATTATTAAACTGTGACATGAGCAGTGTGGGGGTGTGTGACAGGAGCAGTGTGGGGGGTGTGTGTGTGTGTGACAGGAGCAGTGTGTGTGTGTGTGTGTGTGTGTGTGTGTGTGTGTGTGTGTGCCTGTGTGTGTGTGTGACAGGAGCAGTGTGGGAGTGTGTGAGACTGGAGCAATGTGGGGGGACAGGAGCAGTGTGGGGTGGGGGTGATGCAGCAGTGAGGGGGGGGGGTGACAGGAGCAGTGTGGGGGTGTGGGAACCGACCTGTGAGATTTATATTTATTTAATTTATATGAATTTATATTTACGTTAATTTATATACTTCGATAGCAATTTGTATAATGTTAAGTGGACTGTATTTCTGCAATAATCTCATAATCTCACAAATCGATCCTCTACACATTAGGGGGGTTTATTAAATTAATATATGCAGCCAATCAAACTACAGGAATAGACTACATACATTGAAAAGGTTCCTTATCTTATAGTACAGCAGGTTAGTCCACCAGGGTGGACTAGGGTGTAGACACCAAATTATCCTCTTTGAGGTAGCTTCCATCACCCAGTAACTGGTGCACAAAGTCTTGCTTCCTCGTCTTGACCTGTCAAAAGGGCGCTAACTGTGAAGCCAGATACCTATATATGACAAGCTATATCAGAGAAAATACTGTACATGGAACATTGAAGACCTGGCTTAATTACCTTTAGTTTGAGGCTTCCACGTGCTCTAACCGGTCCACCCTATATAATGACATTAATGGCCATAAATGAAAGATACTGGGTTTCGGAAAGAACACTTAACTTGATTTGTTGACAGCGTGTTGAAAATGGTACACCCTTGGTTTCCATAACACTACGTCCAAGTAAAATTAACAGGAGCCGAATTTGCTCCCGTGAGCCTCTGGTCTAGTATAAACAATGGCTGCCCTCCTTCCTCACTGACGCCTGGCTTACATTGTCCAGATTTCAGAAAGTGATAGAAGGGTCACATTTACTCTACTTTAATATTGATAATTAAGTTAATTTATATAAGATGTTTTTATGATGGTAAAGTCCAAAGACTAATGTATTTAAGAATAATTCCCACCATAATAGGTGGAGAATATAATAGTATGTGGTGATGATATCCCGTTTTCTATAGACGGTAATTCCACTACAAGTTACGTTTTCTATGGGTTAACTTGTTTATACAATACAGCTATTATCTGTATGATATAAAATGGTGTCGGATTTTCCGACAGGGGGGGTGACAGGAGCAGTGGGGGGGGGGTGTGACAGAAGCAGTGTGGGGGAGGACAGGAGCAGTGTGTGGGGGTGTGTGACAGGAGCAGTGTGTGGGGGGTGTGACAGGAGCAGTGTGTGGGGGTGTGTGACAGGAGCAGTGTGTAGGGGTGTGTGACAGGAGCAGTGTGTGGGGGTGTGTGACAGGAGCAGTGTGTGGGGGTGTGTGACTGGAGCAGTGTGTGGGGGTGTGTGACAGGTGCAGTGTGTGGGGGTGTGTGACAGGTGCAGTGTGTGGGGGTGTGTGACAGGTGCAGTGTGTGGGGGTGTGTGACAGGTGCAGTGTGTGGGGGTGTGTGACAGGTGCAGTGTGTGGGTGTGTGTGACAGGAGCAGTGTGTGGGTGTGAGTGACAGGAGCAGTGTGTGGGGGTGTGTGACAGGTGCAGTGTGTGGGGGTGTGTGACAGGTGCAGTGTGTGGGTGTGTGTGACAGGAGCAGTGTGTGGGTGTGTGTGACAGGAGCAGTGTGTGGGGGTGTGTGACAGGAGCAGTGTGTGGGGGTGTGTGACAGGAGCAGTGTGTGGGGGTGTGTGACAGGAGCAGTGTGTGGGGGTGTGTGACAGGTGCAGTGTGTGGGGGTGTGTGACAGGTGCAGTGTGTGGGGGTGTGTGACAGGTGCAGTGTGTGGGGGTGTGTGACAGGTGCAGTGTGTGGGTGTGTGTGACAGGAGCAGTGTGTGGGTGTGTGTGACAGGAGCAGTGTGTGGGGGTGTGTGACAGGAGCAGTGTGTGGGGGTGTGTGACAGGAGCAGCGTGTAGGGGTGTGTGACAGGAGCAGCGTGTGGGGGTGTGTGACAGGAGCAGTGTGTGGGGGTGTGTGACTGGAGCAGTGTGTGGGGGTGTGTGACTGGAGCAGTGTGTGGGGGTGTGTGACAGGTGCAGTGTGTGGGGGTGTGTGACAGGTGCAGTGTGTGGGGGTGTGTGACAGGTGCAGTGTGTGGGGGTGTGTGACAGGAGCAGTGTGTGGGGGTGTGTGACAGGAGCAGTGTGGGGGGGGGGTGTGACAGGAGCAGTGTGTGGGGGTGTGTGACAGGAGCAGTGTGTGGGGGTGTGTGACAGGAGCAGTGTGTGGGGGTGTGTGACAGGAGCAGTGTGTGGGGGTGTGTGACAGGAGCAGTGTGTGGGAGTGTGTGACAGGAGCAGTGTGTGGGGGTGTGTGACAGGAGCAGTGTGTGGGGGTGTGTGACAGGTGCAGTGTGTGGGGATGTGTGACAGGAGCAGTGTGGGCGGGATGTACTCACCTAGTTGTACTCACCTAGTTGTGTTTGCGGGGGTTGAGCTCTGGCTCTTTGGTCCCGCCTCTCAACCGTCAATCAACAGGTGTACAGATTCGTGAGCCTATTGGGCTCTATCATATCTACACTTGAAACTGTGTATGGAGTCAGCCTCCACCACATCACTCCCTTATGCATTCCATTTGTCAACCACTCTGACACTAAAAAAGTTCTTTCTAATATCTCTGTGGCTCATTTGGGCACTCAGTTTCCACCTGTGTCCCCTAGTGAGTGTGCCCCTTGTGTTCAATAGCCTGTCTTTATCTACCCTATCAATTCCCTTCAGAATCTTGAATGTTGTGATCATGTCCCCCCTAACTCTTGTGTCTTCCAGCGAAGTGAGGTTTAATTCCCGTAGTCTCTCCTCGTAGCTCATACCTCTCAGCTCGGGTACTAGTCTGGTGGCAAACCTTTGAACCTTTTCCAGTTTAGTCTTATCCTTGACTAGATATGGACTCCATGCTGGAGCTGCATACTCCAGGATTGGCCTGACATATGTGGTATACAAAGTTCTGAATGATTCTTTACACAAGTTTCTGAATGCCGATCGTATGTTGGCCAGCCTGGCATATGCCGCTGATGTTATCCGCTTGATATGTGCTGCAGGAGACAGGTCTGGCGTGATATCAACCCCCAAGTCTTTTTCCTTCTCTGACTCCTGAAGAATTTCCTCTCCCAGATAATACCTTGTATATGGCCTCCTGCTCCCTACACCTATCTTCATTACATTACATTTGGTTGGGTTAAACTCTAACAACCATTTGTTCGACCATTCCTTCAGCTTGTCTAGGTCTTCTTGAAGCCTCAAACAGTCCTTTTCTGTTTTAATCCTTCTCATAATTTTAGCATCGTCCGCAAACATTGAGAGAAATGAATTGGTACCCTCTGGGAGATCATTTACATATATCAGAAACAAGATAGGACCGAGTACAGAGCCCAGTGGGACTCCACTGGTGACTTCACGCCAATCGGAGGTCTCACCCCTCACCGTAACTCTCTGCTTCCTATTGCTGAGATACTCCCTTATCCACTGGAGCACCTTACCAAATGTGTGACAGGAGCAGTGTGTGGGGTGTGTGTGACAGGAGCAGTGTGGGAGGGGGATGGGACAAGAGCAGTGTGGGGGTATGACAGGAGCGGTGTGGGGGGGGGGGTGACAGGAGCAGTGTGAGACGGTGTGTGACAGGAGCAGTGTTGGGGGGGGGGTGACAAGAGCAGTGTGGGGGTGTGTGTGACAGGAGCAGTGTGGGGGTGTGGCAGGAGCGGTGTGGGGGGGGGGTGACAGGAGCAGTGTGAGATGGTGTGTGGCAGGAGCAGTGTGGGGGTGTGTGTGACAGGAGCAGTGTGGGGGTGTGTGTGACAGGAGCAGTGTGGGGGTGTGTGTGACAAGAGCAGTGTGGGGGTGTGTGTGACAAGAGCAGTGTGGGGGTGTGTGTGACAAGAGCAGTGTGGGGGTGTGTGTGACAAGAGCAGTGTGGGGGTGTGTGTGACAAGAGCAGTGTGGGGGTGTGTGTGACAAGAGCAGTGTGGGGGTGTGTGTGACAAGAGCAGTGTGGGGGTGTGTGTGACAGGTGCAGTGAGTGTGGGGGTGTGACAAGAGCAGTGAGTGTGGGGGTGTGACAGGAGCAGTGAGTGTGGGGGTGTGACAGGAGCAGTGAGTGTGGGGGTGTGACAGGAGCAGTGAGTGGGGGGGGGTGAGAGGAGCAGTGTGTTGGGGGGGAGTGACAGGAGCAGTGTGGGGGGTGTGACAGAAGCAGTGTTGGGGGGGGTGACAGGAGCAGTGTTGGGGGGGTGTGACAGGAGCAGTGTGGGGGGAGGGGTGTGTGACAGGAGCAGTGTGGGGGGTTTGACAGGAGCAGTGTGGGGGGTTTGACAGGAGCAGTGCGGGGGTGTATGACAGGAGCAGTGTGGGGGGTTTGACAGGAGCAGTGTTGGGTGTGTGTGACAGGAGCAGTGTTGGGTGTGTGTGACAGGAGCAGTGTTGGGTGTGTGTGACAGGAGCAGTGTTGGGTGTGTGTGACAGGAGCAGTGTTGGGTGTGTGTGACAGGAGCAGTGTGTGGGTGTGTGACAGGAGCAGTGTGGGGGAGGGGGTGACAGAAGCAGTGTTGGGTGTGTGTGACAGGAGCAGAGTGTGTGTGGGTGTGTGACAGGAGCAGTGTGTGGGTGTGTGACAGGAGCAGTGTGTGTGTGTGTGTGTGACAGGAGCAGTGTGTGGGTGTGTGACAGGAGCAGTGTGGGGTGTGTATGACAGGAGCAGTGTGGGGGGTGTGTGACAGGAGCAGTGTGGGGGAGGGGGTGACAGGAGCAGTGTTGGGTGTGTGTGACAGGAGCAGTGTTGGGTGTGTGTGACAGGAGCAGTGTGGGGGTGTGTGACAGGAGTAGTGTGGGGGTGTGGGACAGGAGCAGTGTGGGTGTGTGTGACAGGAGCAGTGTGGGGGGTGTGTGACAGGAGCAGTGTGGGGGGGGGTGTGACAGGAGCAGTGTTGGGTGTGTGTGACAGGAGCAGTGTGGGGGGTGTGTGACAGGAGCAGTGTGGGGGGGGGGTGTGGGACAGGAGCAGTGTGGGTGTGTGTGACAGGAGCAGTGTGGGGGGTGTGTGACAGGAGCAGTGTGGGGGGGGGTGTGACAGGAGCAGTGTTGGGTGTGTGTGACAGGAGCAGTGTGGGGGGTGTGTGACAGGAGCAGTGTGGGGGGGGGGTGACAGGAGCAGTGTGGGGGGGTGACAGGAGCAGTGTGGGGGGTGTACGACAGGAGTAGTGTGGGGGTGTGTGACAGGAGTAGTGTGGGGGTGTGGGACAGGAGCAGTGTGGGGGGGGTGACAGGAGCAGTGAGGAGGTGTGTGACAGGAGCAGTGTGGAGGGGGGGTGTGACAGCAGCAGTGTGGGGGGGGGGTGTGACAGCAGCAGTGTGTGGGGGTGTGACAGCAGCAGTGGGGGAGGGTGAAAGGAGCAGTGTGGGGTGTGTGACAGGAGCAGTGTGGGGTGTGTGACAGGAGCAGTGTGGGGTGTGTGACAGGAGCAGTGTGGGGTGTGTGACAGGAGCAGTGTGGGGTGTGTGACAGGAGCAGTGTGGGGTGTGTGACAGGAGCAGTGTGGGGTGTGTGACAGGAGCAGTGTGGGGGTGTGTGACAGGAGCAGTGTGGGGGTGTGTGACAGGAGCAGTGTGGGGGGTGTGTGACAGGAGCAGTGTGGGGTGTGTGACAGGAGCAGTGTGGGGTGTGTGACAGGAGCATTGTGTGGGGGGGTTGTGACAGGAGCAGTGTGTGGGGGGGGTTGTGACAGGAGCAGTATGGTGGGTGTTACGTGAGCAGTGTGGTGGGTGTGACAGGAGCAGTGAGTGTGGGGGTGTGACAGGAGCAGTGAGTGTGGGGGTGTGACAGGAGCAGTGAGGGTGGGGGTGTGACAGGAGCAGTGAGTGGGGGGGGGGGGTGAGAGGAGCAGTGTTTGTGGGGGGAGTGACAGGAGCAGTGTGGGGGGGTGACAGGAGCAGTGTGGGGGGTGTGTGACAGAAGCAGTGTGGGGTGTGTGTGACAGAAGCAGTGTGGGGTGTGTGTGACAGGAGCAGTGTGGTGGGTGTGTGACAGGAGCAGTGTGGGGGGGTGTGACAGGAGCAGTGTGGGGGGTGTGTGACAGAAGTAGTGTGGGGGGGGTGTGACAGGAGCAGTGTGGGGTGTGTGACAGGAGCAGTGTGGGGGGGGGGGCGTTATGACAGGAGCAGTGTGTGGGTGTGTGTAACAAGAGCAGTGTGGGGGGGGTTATAACAGGATCAGTGTGGAGGGGGGTATGACAGGAGCAGTGTGGGGTGTGTGACAGAAGCAGTGGGGGGGGGGTGACAGGAGCAGTGTTGGGGGGGGTGACAGGAGCAGTGTGGGGGGGAGTGACAGGAGCAGTGTTGGGGGGGGGGTGACAGGAGCAGTGTGGGGGGGAGTGACAGGAGCAGTGTGGGGGGGAGGGGTGTGTGACAGGAGCAGTTTGGGGGTTTGACAGGAGCAGTGTGGGGGTGTGTGACAGGAGCAGCGTGGGATGTGTGTGACAGGAGCAGTGTGTGGGGTGTGACAGGAGCAGTGTGTGGGGTGTATGACAGGAGCAGTGTGGTGGGTGTGTGACAGGAGCAGTGTGGGGGGGGGGGTGTGACAGAAGCAGTGTGGGGTGTGTGTGACAGGAACAGTGTGGGGGGTGTGTGACAGGAGCAGTGTGGGGGGGGGTGTGACAGGAGCAGTGTGGGGTGTGTGATAGGAGTATCCTGTCACACGCAAAATCCTCCCCGGCTAGGATACGAACCGAAGCCAAATTGCTAGCGAAACGCCAGACGAGTGTCTTACCACTACGCCACGGGAACTTCATTTTACTTTTAATTGCGAGACACATAGATATAGTTTGATATATAGATATATATACATATAGTGATATAGATAGATATAAATATCCTAACGTTGAGGACTAGACAACATAGTGAAACTAAGGGAACTTTGAAGGAGGACACCCGGGTTAAGGAGGGAAGGGCAAGTCATAGGTTGTTCAGTTGAAGGGTGTGAACACGTGACAGCAGGTGGTTACTGAGCCAGATGACGCCCATCTTGGCGGCATCAAACCCCGTCTCCACAATCTAGGATGCTTCCGGGTGGTTCTCCAATCAGCGGCTTGTCACAGTGTCAGAGGTGGCGGCGGCACGAGAGGGTGTCTGCTTCTCTTGTGTTGCAGGTGTTATATATTATTTTTTATCGCGGTGCAATACGCTTGGGGGATGCGTTTCTACATCATTACGGGCATGATGATAAACTGGGGCTTCTTGTCCGGTAACTCCCTTAACCCAGTACTGTGTGCTGTGCTAAATTGTAAGGGGGGGGGGCTGTCTGGGAGGATGAATGCCCCTGTTACCTAGCAGTAAATAGGTACCTGGGAGTTAAGTCAGCTGTCACGGGGCTGCTTCCTGGGGGTGGAGGCCTGGTCTAGGACCGGGCCGCGGGGACACTAAAGCCCCGAAATCATCTCAAGATAACCTGAAGAAGATAGTTCTCATACTGGTCGTTATATTTGATTTTTTTCCCCCTGTATTTCGTTTAAATGCTTAATTTCTACCATTCCTAAGTACCTGGAACTTATCTCTGTTAATAAATCAATAAATAAATTGTATTTATATTTATATGTGGATTTATTCATTTGATATATCACGCTGTTGTTATTTTTGCGGGTGTCTGTTAAACATATTATCCGTGGCCCCCAATCGAAGACTGATAATATCGGCTTGGAGTCTTTCAGTGACTGCTAAAGAAATCATTTCCATATTGATTGTTGCATCATCTGTGAAGGAGGACATGAAGCTGCGACTTGTGTTGACCAGACCTCACACTAGAAAGTGAAGAGACGACGACGTTTCGGTCCGTCCTCCACCATTATCAAGTCGATTTTTCAGTCACGTTATTGTGACTCCTCATCTGCCTGTGACTTTTATTTTTGTCTACATCTGATATGAGAATGTGATTGGACTTGCCTTGGACTTCTTCATGCGATTGGACTTGAAATTATTTGACTCTTACTCTTTGCATTCTGCTTGACAGGGAAATTGAATATCCATCACACTACTTGATCCAATATCCCATTGATATCATTTTATAGGCTATCACTCCATGGTCGCACTTATCAAATGCCTTTGCCAACATAAATTTAGAGCTGGAACATCCTTTCTTTTCCTCATCCACTATGACAATCACAGAAGCATTAGCAGACAACCAAAATGCAGATGTATACAAGGACATCTGCATTTTCTTGTATACATCTGCATTTTGGTTTTCTGCTAATGCTAATTTAGAGTTTTCCAGCTCATAAATTTATGTTGGTCTGGGTGGTGAAGTTCATTGTTCTCAGTGGTACTTAGTATGGTTCCTAATTAGTCTTAGTGCAGTGTGTTGGTTCCTAATGCAATGTTAATGCAACTATTTTATAGTTTATATTCAAAGCTTTACTACATCTATTGTTCAGTTCAGCTACATCTGCTGATTTACGTGTTGACAGCATGTCCATGCACTCAGCTTGGCTATTTATTATTCATAAGGAAATGTAAAGTGCCAGTAGCACGAGCGCTCATTGTATTAGAGAGAAACAGGGGAGATGCCACAAGTCTCCTGCGGTCATATAAAAATATATTGATATATTGACTGGAGGTTAGATATCTCTCATGAATTAACTGTCCGGATCTTCCACTTTCATGTTGTTTACTAGGGTGCTAAACCTAACCTCATACTGAGCTTTTAGGATTATTATTTTCTTTGTTGTCCTCTGTGTTTAAACCTTTAACTGTTTGTACAGGTGGAAGTTTTTTATTTTCATACTGGACATGTGAAGAAATATTTTGGATTTTTATTTTATCTCTTGTATAGATTTCTGTTCCAATTTAATTTCCTCAGTATGATCGCTTCAGCATCTTTGCTCTTTCTTCCATCTCCCTAATTAATTGTCCTTGTGTTTGTTGTGATAGTCGTGTCTGCCTTAGCATTTCCGTTATTGTTAACGTCTTTTGTAGAGGCGTCTTCGCTCTCTTCGGAGGCTGGTGCTCTTTTTTTTTTTATTCGCAAAGGCACAGGCTCCAAGCACACTTTGGCAGTCAGTTGTTGTGTTCCTTGTGTAGAAGTTACGTTAGTCGTCGGGACACACTCGGTGGATGTTTGCAAGTTCTATATTTTTCTCCAGTCAAGCCTTCCGTTGTTAAAGTTGAATTAAATTGAATAACCCTTCTTGTTGTTCTATCTTTGTTGGGGATCTTTTACGATTACTGATGTTAGTTTTAACTCCCATGATCTAGTCCTACGTTTAGTACTAAACTATCAGGGAATTCTTTTTGTTTATCTGCTGTGTGAGTTCCTCAACTGTTGCATCTGGCAATTTGTATATTGAACTAGCTGTACCCAACCACGCGTTGCTGTGGCTCAGCACAGCAACCTTCCCCTGTCCCCCAATCCTCCCCACCACTTCCCCCTCCCCCGTCTCCTTGTCCTCCCCACCATCCCCCACTCCACCGTCCCTTCGTTTTCCTACTATTCCCCACTCCACCGTCCCCTCATCCTCCTCACCATCTCTTACTCCCCGTCCCCCCTACCATTCCCCCCCCTCTTCCTCCCCCTCCATCCCCACTTCCCTATCCCTTGTCCTCCCCACCATTCTCCCATCCCCTCGTCCCCACCATCCCCAACTCCCCGTCCTCTCGTCCTCCCCACCATTCTCTTCTCCCTCGTCCTATGCATTCCCAAGTGATCTGATGTTCCCATCATGAAATTTTTAACATCAAATGATCTGATGTTCCCATCACTGAAAAATATGAAGAACAGTTCAAAAACGAAATTAAAAACAATGAAAAAATAAAAAAAATAAACTATACTCATTAAATAAACAGTATGGTAAACAACACAGCTTAATTCCAATGCAATATCACCCAAATCAATTAAATCAAAATGAAAAAAATCGAGATCTATGAAAATTTAATTTATCAATTCAATCGGAAACATTGACATGGAATCATAACACATTTAGTATAGCGTGTGTTGTTCTTACGTGCAACAGATAGCACTCTTTACAAAAAAGTGTTTTTACCTGTCACAGGTGTAGCATCTATATAGTAGGTATATAAAAACGCGCGCTTATTCGAATGGAACATTGTCAAAATTTCAAAGCAATCGGTGAAGAGGTTTCGAAGATTTCCCTCGTATAAAAAAACCGATCAGCATTTTCTAATTTTTCACATGTGGTTTTTCTGCATACTTGAACTAGTCTTTTTGTGATCGTTGTTGCATATATTTACATATATAAAATATATTGAGTTACTCGAACCCGTGTTCTGGTAAATCCCAGAACCTGCCTTAACCGACTCGGCCATGGTAGCACAAAAGCCGACCAACCCGGAAGTACTGAATTCATTGGGGGGGGGGGGGGTTCTGGAGGCCCCAAACCGGAGCCCAACCAGGGTGTTACAGACTCTGGCCTACAGTATGGTGTTCACACTCTTACTCTACACTCAGATCACAAAGACATGACAGTGGCGTGATATATCAATGAAAATTATATTGAGGCAATGGAGTGATTTGAGTGAATTCAGTCGAGTTCCGGGTTGGGCGAATTGTGTACCATCATGGCTGAGTGGGTTAGGGCAGATGTCTGGGATCTACCTGAACGGTTGTTTAAGTCACTACATTGCCGCAAAATGATTTTCATATATAATATATATTTATGCATATAACCACGAAGAAAAATTCAACTAAAAATGAGTTGAATAACCTTTGTAATCTTCAAGAGTACAATCAGTGAGATACAACACTGGAATATAGAGGCAGTAAGGTGACGTTTGAGGGTAAAAACATTGTCTCTGTAATATTTAGTAATATTTAATGTGTGTGTGTGTTCACCTAGTTGTGCTTGTGGGGGTTGAGCTCTGCTCTTTCGGCCCGCCTCTCAACTGTCAATCAACTGTTTCTAACTATTACTACTATTGTTTTTACATCACACACACACACACACACACACCCCAGGAAGCAGCCCGTGACAGCTGACTAACTCCCAGGTACCTATTTACTGCTAGGTAACAGAGGAATAGGGTGAAAGAAACTCTGCCCAACAGAGTGAGTTAGAGTGAGTGAGAGAGTGAGTGAGTGAGTGAGTGAGTGCCCAACAGAGTGAGAGTGAGTGAGAGTGAGAGAGACTGAGACTGGAGGAAGCCTATGAAGAATCATCACGGTGCTGCAGCTCTCCCCAGCCAGTGAGTGGCCCGGTACGCTGCCAGCCTCACTGAGCGCCTCTCAAAAGTCCATTCTTAATATGGAAGTTTGGAGGCCTCGACCCGCCCGCCCGAATGGTCCTTCACGCTCTGGTGCCCACAACCTTTACTTGAATTCATACGATACATTTTTTGTTTTATTCTGAATGAATTCGTTATTAAGGAAACCGTGCTGGGAAAATATTACCTTGGGGCTCGTCCGTGTTGCCCCCCCCCACTCAGCAGGGAGGGGATTTCTTCCCCCTCCTCCGGCGTTGGTGGCGTCCTCCCCCCCCCTCCTCCTCCAGCGTGGATGACTTACTCCCCCCTCCCCAAATGGTACTAACTTTGACTCCCTGAAGGAAAGATCTAAGTACTAACGTAACGGCAAAGTTAGCTGTCTACAGTGATAGTCGTCATATCCAGTGGCCACTAGGAAACTGATGCCTTTCTTCGTTGGGTAATGGTGTGTGTGTACTGTCTCCTTGTCCTCCAGGTGGCTCAGTATCAGGGTGTCCCAACAGGGATGGTGCTATCCCACTATTAATTTGCCACATTACCACTTGGAAGAAATCCAAATATGTATAATGCAGCTATCACTGATATGGTTATCAATAATTTTAGCCTGGCCTTTTACTCTGGTGTTTTGCCAAATATGAATTATATTATAAACAATGACAAGATTGGTTATTTAATTCTTTATTGCTATGAATTTTATCTATTGCAAATGTGTAACATCGGTCGATGTTGTTGTAGAATGATTAGGATGGTCTGGAGTTTACTCGATAGTGGGCAGGAATTGGAGTACCAAACGTCCACTGCTTTTCCTTAGTTTATTATAAAAATATATATCCTCTACACCGGGCCAGGAACTAGCTAGAGTGTGTAAGGTCCATTGCCCGGGGCTGTCTCTGAAGGTCTGAGGGCTGAAGGCGCTCAGCAGATTGCATTCAAATCTGCTGACAACGTTGTTGATACCTATTAAGTTTTTAGCTTAAGAGGGTATTAGGTCACCCTATGTGTATGTCCATGGCGACTAACTGGCGTCCAACAAATGTATACTTTAATTTATCTTTTAACAACTGCAATATATAAAATATTTATTTGTTGGATATTGATTAACCAAGTTGTTATATATATATATATATATATATATATATATATATATATATATATATATATATATATATATATATATATATATATATATATTAGTGTTCAGTGAGAAACCACAAGGTCTCCTCTGAATACTTTTTATTTTCTTCTCCGAGGCTATGGGTCCCCACATTGGCACCAGAGGTGGTACCCTCACAAACTATATATATATATATATATATATATATATATATATATATCTATCTATCTATCTATCTATCTATCTATCTATATATGTCGTACCTAATAGCCAGAACGCACTTCTCAGCCTACTATTCAAGGCCCGATTTGCCTAATAAGCCAAGTTTTCATGAATTAATGTTTTATCGTCTACCTAACCTACCTAACCTAACCTAGCTTTTTTTGGGTACCTAACCTAACCTTACCTATAAATATAGGTTAGGTTAGGTTAGGTTAGGTAGGGTTGGTTAGGTTCGGTCATATATCTACGTTAATTTTAACTCCAATAAAAAAAAAATTGACCTCATACATAATGAAATGGGTAGCTTTATCATTTCATAAGAAAAAAATTAGAGAAAATATATTAATTCAGGAAAACTTGGCTTATTAGGCAAATCGGGCCTTGCACAGTAGGCCGAGAAGTGCGTTCTGGCTACTAGGTACGACATATATATATATATATATATTGTGACGGTAACGCGTTGGTGTTAGGCTGTTTAAGGCTAGGGGTATGGCCTCGTCACATAGTTATAAAAAAAAATAGAAAAAACTGGAACTTCGTCTGTGGTAAGGTAAGGAGAAGACACACAAAACACAAGTAAACTTTAACAATGAAATTTTAATTACGTTAAATAAATCAAAACATGAAAAAATGGACAAACAAATTCGTATAATAAAATCAATCAATCAAAATAATAAGAATAATTAAATGACACAATGAAAAGTTACGTTAAGACAAAAATAACAAGAAGTGCAATACAAAAATAAATGTGAGGTGCTGGAATATTGGCTTTAAGCTACCACCTCTCTCAGTATACGCTTACGTCTAGCCGGGAGAAGTGTTAACTGTGGAAGCACAGAATATTCTGAGGTCTGAGGTCGTGGCGACCCCAGACATCAAGTAGTATGGGGGGGGCGAGTGCAGTTGCAGCCAGACCGGCGACCAATCAGCGGAGCCGGTAGCGATCAACAGGTAGTTTGGCGGTTTGAGTCTGAGCAGGTGTCTCTGGCTGCATACGTTTTGCGCTCTGGCAAACCTTGCTGGTGTTGTTGTCGTTGTTGGACATTTCTTCCATAGTAGTTTTATATAGTTTTAACGACGTAATTGTGGAGGGAAGAGCAGGCTCAATCTCTTGAAGGAGATTATCGTCACAACTCTCCCCCGAAGCCTGCGGTTCTGGAAGAAGTACGTCGTTATGTGGTGGAGTAATGGATGGAGTTGCTTCTACTTCATAAACTCTGGAGAGATCATGGGCTAAGATGTTGTCAGACTCTTGGTATAGCGTGTCTCCAGGTTGAATTTCTGCAGTTAGCAAGCCCATAGTAGAAGACGTTGAGAGGGGAAGTGGGCGAGCTGCAGGAGGTGTAGGGTGGTGTGGTCCATGTTGATGGTGGACCGAGCACTTTTCAGGTGTGGAGTGAAGTGCTGAAGCTTCAGGATGAGGAAGAGTAGCTCCTTGCCAATTGTTCCGTAGTTCCTTGTAGCAGTAGTCGCTGACAGGTGTATTCTTCTCGCCTCGTTGCTGCATCACGACACCACCAACGTCGGTACCATTGGCGTCGACATGGAGGATGAAGGGCTTATCTGACGAGGTGAGAGTGGAATTAGAAGAGGGCAAAGGAGCACGATTATTATCCTGAAAGCATTTGGGAAGATCATTAAGGATTTCGGAATTAAAAAGCGCTGACTCCTTGTCAGTGCTTTCGGGAGGAGAAGCTGGGATGGTCTCACTGTGGATGTAGGGTTCTGTGAAGGTGGAATAGTTAATTAGGACAGTGGGAGGAGTACCATTATATTGCTTCAGGAGGTTGACGTGGCATAGCTGGGTCTTCCGCCGCCTATCTGGAGTCTCTATTACGTAGTTGTTATTATTCCTGCACTCTTTGACGCAGTAGGGTCCTGAAAATCTGTTTTGTAAAGGTGAACCTGGGATAGGGAAATATGCAAGGACGAAGTCTCCCGGCTTGAATTTTCTTACTTTGCTGGTCTGGTCATAATGAGTCTTCATTCTCTCCTGGGCTTTCAATAGATTATCATGGGCAAAACGGTGGACTCTCTCTAGAATGTGTTGAAGGTTTTGAAGAAACTGGGGCACATTCTGATGCTCACTGAAGGTGGCATCTCTGAGAGAGTCTTTGAAAGCCTCAAGGGGAGTACGGCACTTACGGCCGTAGAGCATCTCATAAGGAGATACTCCTAGGGACTCATTGGGGAGACTTCTGAAAATACACATTATAAGGTCAATCTGCTTATCCCAATCCTTCGAGGTTTCACTACAAAAGTTTTTCAAGAGTGCTTTGATTGTCTGATGACTACGTTCAAGAGAACCCTGTGAAGCAGGATGATAGGGGCTGGACAATACCTGTTTGATGTTGAACTCCTCCAGTGTCCTTTTGAAGAGATCACTGGTGAAGTTGGTACCACAGTCGCTTTGAATCTCCCTGGGAAATCCGTATTGAGTGAAGATCTTCAATAGATGTTTTATAACCGTAGCAGCCGTGATGTTCTTCACTGGAACTGCTATGGGAAATCTGGTGGTAGGACACAGGATGGTTAGGATGTAGGCGTTACCTGAACTGGTCCGAGGTAAAGGACCAACACAGTCTATTATGAGTCTGTGGAAAGGTTCCGCAGGCACCTGTATGGGAATCAGTGGCGCTCTGGGAATGGAGATGTTCGGTTTGCCTGCCATCTGACATGTATGACACTGTTTTGCGTACTGTTTGACGTTATTTACCATACCTGGCCAGTAGTAGTCTTGACGAATCCCATGGTAAGTCTTGTTGAAGCCGTAGTGGGAGAGTGCTCCGTGGGCCAGGTGTAGAATAGTGGGCCGCAGGCTGGTGGGAATCACAAGTTGTTCGATGTTGGCCCAATCGTCCTCCTCCTTCAGTTTACTGGGTCTATATCTGCGGTAGAGCAAGTCGTTCTCTAGGAAGAACCCAGGAATACTGTCGGGTTGAGTCTCAGCCTGGAAAAACAATGGTGTTAAAGTAAGATCTTCCCTCTGCAACTTACGGAACTCCAGCTTGGTCAGATGCGGGGGGAGTTTCTGAGGGTCTTGAGGGACAGCGGTAGCAGTAGAGTCAGCTGGCTGTGGACGTGCGGCTTGTGCACGGGTGGTCACGAGAACCGGAGGAGAAACTTCATCACTCTCTTGAACCTCTGCTGGAACATACTCTAGAATAGGGTTTATTGGCACAGAGTTACACACCTGGGGTTTGTCCATGACGATCAGGTTGGTCGGTTGCAGGTCTTCTGCCAAGTCGTTGCCTAGGAGAAGTTGCACTCCAGGCATGGGAAAAGGCTTTTCCCTGACGGCGACTTGGACTTCCCCGTTCACGTAGGGACAATCCAGGTGGACTCTGGCGAGAGGGTATGGAGTGGTAGCAGTGAGGTCAGTGATGAAGACAGTTTCTCCGGTGTAGGTGATGTTGGGCACAGCCGACTTCAAGATGATCGATTGAAGAGCCGCTGTGTCCCCCAAGATCTTCAATTTGAAACGTCCCTCCGGATTTGAACCGTTGGCAGAGACAGTTCCAGTATACAGGTGGTTACTGAAAAGAGAAAGATCATTAACCTCAACACCAACATTCATCACAGGCTTACCGGACTTAGGAGGAGTGGGTTTGGGTCTTTGTTGGTCAGTGATTCCCTTGTATTGAGACTTACCACACTTGTCTATGGTATGTCCATAGAGTCTACAATACTTGCAGTACAGTTGTGAACCAGCTTGATCGGGGCTCACCTTCTCCTAACTGTACCACGACTTCTTACTGGAGGATGGTTCGGGTGTCAGCCGGTGGATGAGGCTGTAAGTGTCAGCCGTCTTAGCACACTTCAGGTAGTCGGTTTCTTCTTTATCTGCTAAGTAGAGGCGGACAGGAGGCGGCACACGTCTCAAGAATTCTTCAACAAGCATCAGGTTGACGAGTTCTGTAGAAGTAGAGACATGTGCTGCTTCCAGCCATTTCATGAAATACCCCCGTTTCGTGTTAGCAAACTCAAGGAAGGTAGTGGTACTTGCCTTCAGGTGGTCACGGAATTTCCTTCTATAACTTTCGGTGGAAAGTAGGTAGGCGTCCAACACTGCTTGTTTCAGAGTGTAGTAGTCATTCTCAGACGCCAAAGTACTGAGTGTGACTGCAGCTCTACCTGTAAGATGGACTCTGAGAAGTGTGGCCCATTGGTCGACAGGCCAACTGAGTTGATTAGCAAGAGTTTCAAAGGTGGTGAAAAACACATCAACTTCTGCTTCTACAAAGGATGGCATTAACTTACCTGCATGTGATATATTAAAACTGACGGGAAGATTGGCAGTAGCTTGCTGGCGTTGAGCGAGGTGGGAAGTTTCCAACGTGTATTCTCGTTGACGACACTCAAGAGCCAGAGTCGCTTGTTGCTTGTCATGTTCACGTTGTATCTCCAACTCACGTTGTTTGGTTTCAAGCTGTAAGCGTTCCCGCTCCTGGAGCATTGCAAACTCACGTTCCTTGAGGGTGATTTCTCGTTCTTGTTCTTCCCTTCGTATGGCAGCTGCTTCCCTTTGCTGCTCACGTTCAATCTTGGCCAGCTCTAGTTTGAGTTTCAGCGTTGCCAAATCAGTTTTATCTGCAATATAGTAAGTTTCATGAGTTTCAGAGTCGATCTTACCTTGCTCTAAATAGTAATCCAGCAACAGGTTGTATAGGTCATTTTTGTTGGCTTGGTAGGGAACTTCTAGTTGATACTCATGTGCAAGAGTTTGTAATTCAGTCCTCTTGGCACGACTTAAAGTCCCTATTTCACCTGCTGGATTTGCACGGAAAGCTTGGAGACGAAACATGGTGAAATTAGCAAATAAAGGTACACGAATATTCAATAGTGAATGTCAGAAACAGGACAACGTGACAACTGGTACCTATCCTGTGAGATCTTTAACAATTAAAGTTAAGTAAAAGATGTTAAATGATTAAATTAAATCAAGGGCGCAGGAAATCTTGTACCCGGTACTCATGTAAGAGGATAAGGGCAAGAAAATCCTACTAACAAATGAAACAGAGTTTCGAAAACAAATGAAACAGTAAATTGTCTCAAAAGTAAAATTGGTAGTCCAAGGATGTAGGCATACCTTGCCAAGTCTCTATAGGACATAAAGCAAGTTTTTCCTACTGAATTTAATATGATACTTACAGAATTAGCGAACTTTTGTGCTCTGAAAAGTAAGCTAATTCCCTACCGTTGTATGTATCATCATCTCTGACTGACGTGTAGGGGTGCGAGGTGTCAACTGGTGACGAGAACTGCTGCTGAGGTCCCAATTCAGCAACTAAAGTTCGAGCTAGAGGAACTATGGCCCTCTTTGTCCTCCTACAGTCAGATTGCAGAAGATTGGGTACTCTTGACCCGGGGCAGACCACAGTACCAGGGTACCAATATGATGATCTGTCAGAAATGAGAAATATTCAAGGGACATAGATGGTAAACACGAGTAATAACACGGAGGGAGAGATGACCAATTAAGAGTATGACTGCGGCCTACAGTCACCACGTAATCCAAAGTTGTCTCACCTTCACTATATGTTACTCTCGTAATGCACAATATACCGCACCTTATAAAAAATGAAATTGAATGAAAATTAGTAAAGCTACGTTAACAAAGTTAAATACGCTTACCATAAATTACCACTTGGCACCAGTACCTGAGTGAAGCTCCTAGGACAGGCCCCCATATAACTTGTGACGGTAACGCGTTGGTGTTCGGCTGTTTAAGGCTAGGGGTATGGCCTCGTCACATAGTTATAAAAAAAAATAGAAAAAACTGGAACTTCGTCTGTGGTAAGGTAAGGAGAAGACACACAAAACACAAGTAAACTTTAACAATGAAATTTTAATTACATTAAATAAATCAAAACATGAAAAAATGGACAAACAAATTCGTATAATAAAATCAATCAATCAAAATAATAAGAATAATTAAATGACACAATGAAAAGTTACGTTAAGACAAAAATAACAAGAAGTGCAATACAAAAATAAATGTGAGGTGCTGGAATATTGGCTTTAAGCTACCACCTCTCTTAGTATACGCTTACGTCTAGCCGGGAGAAGTGTTAACTGTGGAAGCACAGAATATTCTGAGGTCTGAGGTCGTGGCGACCCCAGACATCAAGTAGTATGGGGGGGGCGAGTGCAGTTGCAGCCAGACCGGCGACCAATCAGCGGAGCCGGTAGCGATCAACAGGTAGTTTGGCGGTTTGAGTCTGAGCAGGTGTCTCTGGCTGCATACGTTTTGCGCTCTGGCAAACCTTGCTGGTGGTGTTGTCATTGTTGGACATTTCTTCCATTGTAGTTTTATATAGTTTTAACGACGTAATTGTGGAGGGAAGAGCAGGCTCAATCTCTTGAAGGAGATTATCGTCACAATATATATATATATATAATATATATATATATATAATATATGTATATATATAAGTTTGTATATATGTATAATAGTATTAATATACTAATGTATAGTATATTAAGTAGTAAGAAATTTACTTACTAAGGAGGGCTCATATGCCCATGGTATAACCACACCAGAAATAAATGGGATTAGTGGCACAAAGAATTGGATCCAAATCTCTATATTACACCACCACCCTCCCTTATTTTGGGGTAATGTGCAGGTACAGAGCTCTCAGTCTTATTTTGCCAAGACTTAACCCTCTTGTTAAGCCACGAGCGTGTAGTGTTGTTCACTGCCGTTGTTGAAGTGGTGTTATAATGGCGCGTGTTGGACTCCGTCAGCTCTTGGCTTCAGCTGTGGTCCAGTAGCACTAATCCACCTCACAGTTTCTTTATCTTTCCACCCACCTATCGTTTCTAAACTGTGTGTGAACACTTTTTAATCAGTTTTATATGTAGTTGACACCACTATACAAAGGTCCACAGATATAAAACGGCTGCAATTAAGCAGCTTGTACATCCGAGGTGTGTGTTCAAGAGGTGGAAGAGTCGTATTTACTTCAGCAACAGCGTCTCGACACAAGTCGGATCCACCCCAGGGTGGGTATAGTTACCCTGTCTGTTTTAATGGTCGATTTATACAATCCTTAACCAAACTTATCTGGTAAAACAATTATTCATTGAGTACATGTATTTATTTTGGATTATAAGCATGGATTATATGCTATAAGTATATCATATATTACCATGATATGCTTATAGCTATTAGATTTAATTACATATCTAGGTATGGAACCATTACAGATGTCTCCCCTGGTATAGTGTTCTGAAAATGGTCGACATATGCTGACTTGAGATACACTGTCTTGGGAGAGCTTGACTTGATCTATAAATAGCAATGTGCTCTCATAGACAGAGACAGCGCCACTCCATAAAGGAGGAAATAAGGCAGAGGTAAAAAATTACAGACCGATAGCATTAACATCACACATAAAAATCCTTCAGAGAGTGCTAAGAAGTAAGATCACAAAATACATGGAATCACAGCGTCTCCATAACCCCGGACAACATGGTTTCAGAACAGGGCGCTCTTGCCTGTCACAGTTGCTGGACCACTATGACATGGCACTAGATGCCATGGAAGACAAAACGCTGATGTAATTTACACAGATTTCGGAAAAGCTTTCGACAAATGTGACCATGGTGTTATTGTCCATAAAATGCGTTCAACAGGAATTACCGGAAAAATAGGTAGATGGATCTACAATTTCCTGACTAATAGAACCTAATGTGGCTCTGTCATCAATCCTCCCTCATGCACTCTGGCTCTGTCATCAATCCCCCCTCATGCACTCTGGCTCTGTCATCAATCCCCCCTATGCACTCTGGCTCTGTCATCTAGGAATGTTCTCTACCTCTGACGCTCCTCTTTCAATACACTGAAAATTATAAATAATGTGTTGGAATGAGCGTACAAGCGCTGAGGCAGCGTACGGTGTGGCGACGCTGAGTGATTAGGGGCACAGTGCCAAGCCTGCTCTAAACCTGGCACTGTAGTCTAGTGCCAGGCCTCACCAGTTGTGCCACGGTAAGTTAACTATGCTCTGGACCACTCAAACCATCTCTACAACTCTCTAGAATGAAAAAAAAACTGATATGAAACGGGTAATTTCTATACATTACGGAAATAATTATGGAAAAATATAATTCATAGAGAATGGAAGAAAACAAGAAATTACTAATAAAAAATAATGTTAGTTAATAAATTAATAACTAGTCACTCGGCCAGTGCAAAAAAATTTCCTGTTATGAAAAAAGGAAAAAAAATATGGTTCATTTTCCCTGTTGGTAAATTAATTGGATAGGTTGATGCTGTGAGTCTGTGGCTCTTGGTGCAACCTTTGCGGTCCTCCACAGCTTCATACAGTGCCCGGGTCACTAGACCCTGGCACTGTTGTCCTCCACAGCTTCATACAGTGCCCGGGTCACTAGACCCTGGCACTGTTGTCCTCCACAGCTTCATACAGTGCCTGGTCACTAGACCCTGGCACTGTTGTCCTCCACAGCTTCATACAGTGCCTGGTCACTAGACCAGGGCACTGTAGTCCTCCACAGCTTCATACAGTGCCTGGTCACTAGACTGGCACTGTAGTCCTCCCCAGCTTCATACAGTGCCCGGGTCACTAGACTTGCACTGTAGTCCTCCACAGCTTCATACAGTGCCCGGGTCACTAGACTGGCACTGTAGTCCTCCACAGCTTCATACAGTGTCTGGTCACTAGACCCTGGCACTGTAGTCCTCCGCAGCTTCATACAGTGCCCGGGTCACTAGACCCTGGCACTGTAGTCTTCCCCAGCTTCATACAGTGCCCGGGTCACTAGACCCTGGCACTGTAGTCCTCCACAGCTTCATACAGTGCCCGGGTCACTAGACTGGCACTGTAGTCCTCCACCAGCTTCATACAGTGCCCGGGTCACTGAACTTTGGCACTGCACAAAATCAGAGGACTGCGAATAGTGCACAAATATTTTCCCATGGAAATTGATCGCGGCCTCAATCTTTCGCTCAATTAATTCAAGATTAATCGTCGGAAAATCGTGGAAGCTATAATTGCAAATTGAAAAGCAGAGATTAATAGAGGATTGAGAGCGCTGCTTTACGGAAAGATCGATCATGTGTCACCAACTATCGTTCTGATCACACGGAGCGCAAGCCAGAATTACGGAGCGGTGCATTTAGGGATTCGTAAGACTACTGATAACTCCCAATACGTCGCAATTTGAACGTAATCAATTGATTCATTAAAACTAGGCTATGTACAGTGTTAATACCATTTTAAGCGCCGCATTATTGACGTTTACGGTGTTTAGGGTCTCGATATGGCTTAAGGCGTTGAGCTTTGCCTCAAGACGAAGATTGGGCAAAGCTCTAATTTGTTTCTTGGATGGGAAGATAGGGATCTTATATTTTGAATGGGGAGTCCGTATAAACAACTGGGCCTCTGCCCTTCAGACCAAACTATTTGCCTTGATCCTTGCACTGAAATATGTACAAGTCTCCAAACTTGATACATTAATTGTGACTCTTTATCATCCTTAATTGCTCTCAACTCTTTAAGACAAAACTGTAACATGCTCGTGTCCGAAGCTAGACACAAATACAACAAAATTAGTAATGATGGTAACAGAGTCCATTTCATGTGGTCTCCATCTCATGTTGGCCTCCGAATGCATGATAGAGCTGATGAGTTAGCCGAACAATCTGCCGTTGAGTGTAACCTTGGATTGTCAATGAGCAATCTGAGAGCAGCAGTACACCGAGAATTTCAACAAGATCTTGTAGATCTGATGTAAAGTGAAATCGACACCAGTAATTCCATCTATCATCATACTATCATGCAAGAGGAGCCACACATCTATGGATCATCCAATAAAATCAGCAGACTTCTAGATGTTACTACTGCTCGGCTTAGACTCGGTTACAAGTATCTCTGGGAATTCTCATTATCTGCTGATGTAGACCTGACCAAATGTAAACTGTGTCAACAAAATTATTCGCACACCCTCCGTCACTATGTGATGGAGTGCGAAAAGATACGTGAATTCAGAGACAATTCTGTAACTAATGTTCCAACGATGTGTAAATATTTCATTCAAAATAATCTGCTACCTGAAAATTTAGCCAAATATCCCCAGTTTGCTAACTGTAGGTAGTAACTAAGTGACTGTAACCTATCCACCACTGCCCACTGGATGGGGGGCGGTGTGCAGGACAAACATATCAATTGTGACACTAGCTCTCCACATATGTCAGTTGCTTAATTTAAAAACTGTATTTGTGGTCGATCTCGAACCCATTTATGATATGACGACTCATATTGAATTTTGTAACTAGCTCAAGATTGTAACTTGCTTAGCTAAACTAATTGTGGGGTTCAGTCCCTGAACCCATTATGTGCCTCTGTAACCCTTTCCACTACCGCCCACAACATGCGTATGGGGTGCATAATAAATGAACTAAATTAACTAGGGGATTTTGATAGGTTAGGAGGGCTGTTTGGGTGAACCCGTTATAGACAAATACTAAGTTATACTGGACAGGGAACTCAAGGGCTGTATAATTCATTCTAGTTTAGTGTTTCATCTTGATAATTGCCTGACCTTGTGCTGGTGAACAGGTGTTCCACACAGTAACGACGATGGTAATAGTTGTCTCCAGCACTTCTGGCTGTCTTCCATAAACGTAGAGAGATTTCGAACACACACATTCCAATGGTAAATATATCCGAATTCTCTTGAAAGTGTGAAGAAGTGCTGAATAAGAGGAATGAGGTTAGGTATTCCATAAGAGAAAGGTATGCTAGCTGTCTCAGGAGAAAGGTATGGTAACACACTCCAGAGAAAGGTAAGGTAGCTCAGGAGGTTATCTTGAGGTTATCTGGAGATGATTTCGGGGCTTTTTTTTTTTTTTTTTAGTGTCCCCGCGGCCTGGTCCTGGACCAGGCCTCCACCCCCAGGAAGCAGCCCGTGACAGCTGACTAACACCCAGGTACCTATTTTACTGCTAGGTAACAGGGGTATAGAGTGAAAGAAACTCTGCCCATTGTTTCTCGCCGGCGCCTGGGATCGACCCCGGGACCACAGGATCACAAGTACAGCGTGCTGTCCGCTCGGCCGACCGGCTCCCGGTCGGTCGAGCCGGTCGAGGAGAGAGAGATGCACCACACATACACACACACCAACCCGTCCTCGACTCAAGTCCATTCCATCCAGCGGCCGACCTCACAGACGCATTCATAAAGTCTAACATGCTGTTCATTCAAAAAGGGAATTTTCTCAAAAATGTATACAAATAAAATATATAAATAAAAATGGAAATGTTCGTTTGTGCATAGCCGCTAATTTCCGAAAGTTCTTCACCGATTGCTTTGAAATTTTCACACAACATTGCATTCGAATAGGCGCGTCTTTTTATATACCTACTATATAGATGCTACCCCTGTGACAGGTAAAAACATGTTTTTTTGAAAAACAGCGCCATTTGTTGCACATAATAGCAACATGGCCGCTATACTAAATATGTCACGAATTCCATTTCAATGTTTCCGATTGCATTGATACATTTTATTTTCATAGATTTAGATTCATTTTTTATTGAATTATTTTGTGTAACATTGTGTTGGAAATGAGCTGTGTTGTTTACCATACCATTCATTTCGTAAGTATAAGTATAGATGCCACACCTGTGACAGGTAAAACTATGCTTTTCTTGAAAAACAGCGCCATCTGTTCCATGTAAGTGTAACACACATGCTATACTAAATAGGTTACAATTCCATTTCACTGTTTCTGATTGCATTGATAAATTTAATTTTCATAGATTTTGATTTATTTTCATTTTGATCTAATTATTTTGTGTGATTTGCGTTGGAATTGAGCTGTGTTGTTTACCATACCGTTCATTTCGTGAGTATAGTTTATTTTTTTTTTTTTTTTTTCATATTTTCATTAAATTTAATCTTTTTCTTATATTTCAGTGATGGGAACATCAGATCACTTGATGTTCCCAATTTTCTGATGGGAACATCAGACCATTTGGGAAGGCATCGGACGAGGGAGTGGGGAATGGTGGGGAGGACGAGGGGACGGGGGGGGGGTTGAGATGGTGGGGACGAAGGGATGGGGGAATGGAAAATGGTGGGGAGGACAAAGGGACAGGGGAGTGGGGCACGGTGGGAAGGAAGAGGGGATGGTGGAGTGGGGAATGGTGGGGAGGACTGTGAGCCACAGCAACGCGTGGCCGGGTACTGCTAGTATTATAATATATTACGATATTGTGCATATATAGGCACAGGTTAGGTTAGGTGTTTAGGTTCTGTTGGGGATTATTTGTCTTTGAAGTACGTGGGTGAAGCATTTACAGCGTTGTGGTTCGAACAAAATTCGTCAGTGAAGCACTTGTTCCAGAAATGTTCAAATGTTAACTGTTAAGTCGTGTGTAAACCGTTTTTCATTCATAAACAAGGGATTTGGCGGGTGCATGGAATGGACTTTTGGGTCTTTGTTTGGAGGACGGACTGCACACAAGCACACAAACAACATTCAACTAACTCCCGGGTACCTGTTAACTGCTGGATGATCAAAGGCATCAGAAAAAGGGTGATTTGTTACCCAATCATCTGGGTTCCGCTCGGGGCTGCAACCCGGGGGAAGGGGTTAGAAGTGCAGGGAACGGAACACCCCCCCCCCCACCCCCCTAACGTTCCGGAGGTGTCCCGAAACTCAGCTGCGAGGACCGTCTCATTCTCTTCATCAGCCACTCCGTAACAAATCCATCCTCCTAAGCTAACTAGATGCGTGCGAACCCAAGCAACCCCCCTAGCCTGTCGAGTATGATGCATAGCAAATGTAGGATATATACATATGTGAATCCTTACTTTTCATAGTAGGTTGCATTTGAAACGTAGTTAGCCATAACGGTAAAAAACGCGACCACCGCTCACAGGATGGGGGTATACCTCGAACATACCTGAAGAGGGTTCTGGGAGTTCTCCCCGAGCCCGGCCTGAAGCCAGATTTGACTTCTGATTACTTGATCCAACAGGCTATTCCTTGGAGCGGCCCGCAGGCCCACATATTCACTACAGCCTGATTCGTCCGGCACTTCTTGGAAGAATCCAAGTGCCCCTTGAATACATTCACCTTTGATCCAGCAATATTTGTAATGCCTGCTGGGAGGGTGTTGAACAGATGTGGACCTCTGATGTTCAGACAGTGTTCTCTGATTGTGTCTATGGCACCTCTACTCCTCACTGGTTCTATTCTGCATTTCCTTCCGTATCATTCACTCCAGTACGTTGTTATTCTACTGTACAAATTTGGGACCTGGCCTTCCACTATCTACCGAGTATATATTATTTGATCCCCTTCTCGTCTCCTTTCCGAAGAGTACATTTTGAGAGATTAGAGACGGTCACAATAATTTAGATGTATTATTGTTTCTATGCGTGCCGTATATGTTTTCTGTATTCCCTCTAATTCAGAGATCTCTTCCGCTCTGAAAAAGGAAGTGAGTACCGCGCAGTACCCAAGAATGTGTGTCGTTGTTTAAAGCATCAGTGATTGAAATTCTATTATCATTGTTGCGGGGTCTCTGGATCATTTTCCTGGCCGCCGCTATACTTGCTCGGTTATGTTCACTAAATGTCAGGTCATCAGACATCATAGTTCCTAAATCTTTTACATATTGCTTTTCTTCTATGTGTCTGATTGTGTCTTGTACCCTGTGTTGTGTTTTTTACCTGCTTGATGGTTCTGGGAGTTCTTCTACTCCCCAAGCCCGGCCTGAGGCCAGGCTTGACTTGAGAGTTTGGTCCACCAGGCTGTTGTTTGGAGCGGCCCGCAGGCCCACATACCAACCACAGCCCGGTTAGTCCGGCACTTTTTTTTTTTTTTTAGAAAACAGTGTAGTTTCCTCTTGAAGATGTCCACGGTTGTCCCGGCAATATATCTTACAGTCGCTGGGAGGGTGCTGAACAACCGTGGACCTCTGATGTTTATACAGTGTTCTCTGATTGTGCCTAATGGCACCCCTGCTCTTCACTGGTTCTATTCTACATTTTCTTCTTGGGTTACGAGGCTTGGGTTACGAGATTACGAGGTGGTACCCTCCCTATCCCTTAAGTTCTTTATTTCCACCATACCTAAGTACCTGGAACTTGTCACCGTTAAACATCATGTTATTTTCAATTGCACAATCGAAGACTTTATTAATATCTGCCAGCAGTTTTTCAGTGTAGTTTTCATGCTGATTTTTTTATCATTTACAAAGGATGACACGAAGCTGTCACTAGTAATTTTATCTATATCCGAGATAAGAATGAGAAATAGCAGAAGTGCAAGGACTGTGCCCTGGGGTACAGAGCCTTTCACTGCACTTGGACTTGATCTTATTTAATTGACCGTCAGTCTCTGCATTCTGTTTGACAGAAAGTTGAAAATCCAACGCCCAACTTTACCCGTTATTCCTACTGATTTCATTTTATGGGCTATCACTCCATGGTCACATGGAGTGATAGCCCATAAAAGAGCCCACCCCATGGTGTGGGGTGCACCTCCGCCCACAGGATGGGTATGGGATGTGTAACGTATTGTAATTGGAAAGAAAAGAAATGAAGAATGAAGAAACTCATGGGGTGAGGGAGGTAGAGAGGTGGAGGGGAGGAGTGAGGTAGAGTAAAGTCAGGAGAAAGGAAAAGTTTAGAATGTGAGGGAGAGAAAATGAGATCAAGAAAGTAGACAGTAAGAGTGCTAAAATAGTAGAAAGATAGAAACAGAAGGTTTTGCTGCCACCATCCATTCAAGTTAGTAACTTATGAGACAAGGAATCAAGGAATGGAACTTGTCTGCACAACAACATGATCTGAGGTCAACATGTTTCACTGTAAACATGAGCAATTCATATAACCAAGACTCTTTAGGTCAAACTCTTAAGCCAGTAAACTTCAGAGTGCTCTCCACTCTAGCTTTCATTATATTAGATCTAGGGATCACTATTAAAGGCAATTTAAAAGTAAGTTAATAAATTATATATTTGCCATTGTACAATCACTCGTATGGGAATCATAATTCAACCCTATCACCTGATATTCCAATGTCAAGATTAATACACAAATTTCAGTCACCACACAAGAAATTAAGAGCAACTACGGCTGACTGCCCCAGAACATCACACAACACCTAAGTTGAAATCACAATATAAGTCACCTTACAAGTTCACTCATTAAAGTCTGACACTAAGTTTGATAAAGGGGGGTGGGGGTAAAGCTACAGAGTGTCCCCCCATCCGGCCTGACAGGCCTGGTCTAGCTGCTGGACCCCCACCTCTCTCTGGAGTAGCGGTCTAGTTATCGCAGTCCTCCTCAATATCAAATGTACAGTTCCACTGGTATTAATGGGGGGAACCGGGAGCTAAGCTCCGCCTACCGGGTGATAGCTTCTGGCTATCTCCCTACCCCACCTAGACAGCGGTTTGTCTGATGGAAACACAGTCAGCTAGCTGCAATTATCAGCTTAGTAGAAAGTAAGATCATCACCCGACCTGACTCGTACTCACCCTGTGAACATTAAGTCTTGAAATGTGTGATTTTATAATAGGTGAGGACCGGCACCCTGGCGCCTCCAGTGTCCTGTGTGACTTGACTCGTTTTATGTAAAATATTAAACAAAACACATTTATGGTGTTACAGGTGCACCACCGCCCACAGGGTGGGTATGGGGTGCACCACCGCCCACAGGGTGGGTATGGGGTGCACCACCCCCCACAGGATGGGTGTGGGGTGCACCACCGCCCACAGGGTGGGTGTGGGGTGCACCACCGCCCACAGGGTGGGTATGGGGTGCACCACCCCCCACAGGGTGGGTATGGGGTGCACCACCGCCCACAGGGTGGGTGAGGGGTGCACCACCGCCCACAGGATGGGTGTGGGGTGCACCACCGCCCACAGGGTGGGTGTGGGGTGCACCACCGCCCATAGGGTGGGTGTGGGGTGCACCACCGCCCACAGGGTGGGTGTGGGGTGCACCACCGCCCACAGGATGGGTGTGGGGTGCACCACCGCCCACAGGATGGGTATGGGGTGCACCACCGCCCACAGGATGGGTATGGGGTGCACCACCGCCCACAGGATGGGTATGGGGTGCACCACCGCCCACAGGATGGGTGTGGGGTGCACCACCGCCCACAGGATGGGTATGGGGTGCACCACCACCCACAGGATGGGTATGGGGTGCACCACCGCCCACAGGATGGGTATGGGGTGCACCACCACCCACAGGATGGGTATGGGGTGCACCACCGCCCACAGGATGGGTATGCCTTCCATGACTGACCGACTCTAGTCTTAGAATGCACAAATGCTTCCTCTTAACGAACACATCTCGGCTATTCACTGGTCGGACTCCTTCATCATTCATGTGGATCTCATGTTCAGAACTTTTATCTCTAAACCACCATGAGGTTTGTCCATACACATTCACCAGTCTTCACTAACACCTTGATAAAGTAGTCAGCTAATAAACATGGCTCACTCACTCGCTGGTTAAACACACAAGATTCACTCCATGCTTCTAGAACCATCATCTGCATGCCACAAATTTGGTATAATCCAACCACGCGGATATGTTCGCGGATAACGCAAAGTTGATGATAAGAGTTGTGACAGATGAGGATTGTAGGATCCTCCAAGAGGACCTGAACATGTTGCAGGGATGGTCAGAGAAATGGCTACTGGAGTTCAACACGAGCAAATGTAAAGTTATGGAAATGGGATTAGGTGACAGGAGACCAAAGGGACAGTACACAATGAAGGGGAACTGCCTACCTGTGATGACTCGAGAAAAAGACCTGGGCATGGATGTAACGACTAATCTATCTCCTGAGGTACATATAAATAGGATAACGACAGCAGCGTACTCTACATTGGCAAAAGTTAGAACATCATTCAGAAACCTATGTAAGGAGGCATTTAGGGCGCTTTACACTGCCTATGTGAGACCAGTCTTAGAGTATGCCGCCTCATCATGGAGTCCCCACCTGAAGAAACACATAAGGAAACTGGAAAAGGTTCAGAAGTTTGCAACAAGACTCGTCCCGCCGAAAGGCGGGATCCAGGAGTCGATGCTCGATCCTGCAGACACAAATAGGTGATTACACACACCAAAAACACTGCCCTCTATACAATCTTTATTTCGACGTTTTCCTTAATTTTTATGAACTGCTTCTCACACTGCTCTTTTCTAACCTTCTGGCACATCTCCACGCTTCGTTGCCATCTGCCAAATTCTCCATACCCACTACATTGCTCTTCCGCTACACTGTACAGTGTCTCCATCATCATCTGCGGGGTTCCTACATTTCAGCTCACTGATGTGGCCTCTCCCCCCGACCCCCACTGGAGCAAACCGTGGCCACATCAGCACCCCCCATCACTTCCCCCATCACTTCCCCCATCACTTCCCCCATCACTTCCCCCACCATATTCGGTGTTATCCTGCCATAAGCAGGTGCAAATAAAACATTCACATGCGAAACAAACTTCATGGAAAAAATATTCCTTCACGAAAAAAGAATGGTGAGTTAACGATACAAGGAGTCCATGGTTGTGCCGTAGGTTGGGGGGGGGGGGGTGGCAGAGTCCATGGTTGTGCTGTAGCAGAAAGCTGATGACAACTGCCTGCACCCCAAATATGGTGGTCAATCAGGTCGTCCGCAAAATCGTCTTGGACTATCTCTAAATGCTTCTTTCAATCCTGACTTGAGTGCACAAAGTCGCCAGGCAGGCTTCACTCAGAAACACCTGCTTAATTTTATCTACTCAAAGGATCCCTCACAGTAGGGCCCACACAGGACACGACCACCCTGTAGGCTTCAGGCCGCCCCTAATATCATTCACGATCACATACATGTCATAAGTCGACCTCGGCAGCTTCCTCACACATTGTACACGTAGCCTTCACTAGAGAACTATAATCAAGAACACTTAACCGAGAACTATATTCATCTTTTCTTAATAGGAGGGCACCTACATTCATCTTTTCTTAATAGGAGGGCACCTACATTCATCTTTTCTTCCTAGGAGGGCACTTACATACGTTTATCCTTGACTCTCGCAACTCAAGTGAAGACCTCCGTCAGTGTCACGCCACAGATCAGTGTCGATATATTATTTCAACCAGCTTCTATAAGATGCTCGTCTTCTGCTTGTGTCTATTCAGTCATAATTTACTATTTACTTAATTTACTTCCTTCCCCTGACTCCTAAATCTAGTCAGGTGGATAGAATAACTCTCACGGTAGATCCACCTCACTAGACTATCAAAAGAAGACTAAAACAAAAGCAAAAAAAGAAACAGGGGAAAAAGGAGTAAACCCCACTTGTATTTAATACTTTGACCCAAATATCAGAGTAATAAGGGTATCGTGAATAACCGAATTCAATTACGGGGTCACCATAGCCCGTGCTACATGGACATTTCGTTCTGAGTAGCTAAATCTAAAACAACAAACAACAATATGCTGCGTGCACGTGTGCCATGCTGCGTGCACGTGTGCCGGAATTCAGGCACGGGCGCCATATCCATGAATATCCTGGGATGAATGACGGTATCCTGTGTAATGAAGGTGACGTTCCCATCTTCAACGAGATAATGAGTGACATTTGATGAAACATGTCCACTCAGGCGGTCACCAACATGCTCACACGAAATATATAACAGACCAACTACATTTTATTTGAAAGTAGATCATCTAAGCAAATGCTTTTAAATACAAACATTGAGAGTGAAAAAATCATCTCTTGTACATCGACAAGAGACTAACTTTTAACACAGAACACCTTGCCCCCCCCACCCCCCCCCCAAAAAAAATCCAAAACGTTTGGAATAGTTAAAATGTCTTCTACTATGTCCAACACTCTGCTCCTCCATTCCCTCCCCGACACCTCCACACCTGTTTTTTGTATTAACACATTTAGGTACATCTGCACTTGTGCAGCTGCCATAGACTATGTGAAGTGGAGTACAGTGTGTGTCAAAACCAGCTACGTGATGCAAAAACTCTCTATCACACAGGATGGTTAGTGTTACAGAGGCATGGGATAAGCAGTTTGGACTGGCAAACTGTGTGTGAATTACGAGGATATCCTCAAGAACACGAGTGAATAAAGTAATTGCAAAGCTCCAGGTACCTTATGCTAACGGGTTTGAATGGTCTAATAACTGGACATTCGGTGATGTAGTGTGGGAGATCATGCCGTAGTTCCTGCTCGCAGAGTATGCACCTGGAGTGCTCAGGATTGGGAGATCTGTCACCTGTAGCCACCTGCCACAGGTAACGGTAACCCAGCCTGATCCTGAGTAAGTCCTGCCCTCTACCGGCATTACTCATCTCACCCACCAGCATCACTCATCTCACCCTCCACCAGCATCACTCATCTCACCCTCCATCTTCCACTGTTTTCTACAATTTTCAAGTTTCTCTCCAGATAGTTTGCTCAGCAACTTGGCTGTTGTCCTCTGTAGCTTTTACTTTTGGAGTCCTCTTCGTCCGTCCGAGTCTCGTATATGTCAGTTCCTGTAATCGCGTGAGTTTGCTTCAGTCAAAGTAAAGGAGACCCTCGGGTCTGCATCAGGATAGGAAGGTTATCTTAGAATAGATTAGGTTCCTGTTACATAATGGTAGCTTCCGTGACTTCAAGGTCCATTTAACCAATTCCAGTAAGTAGACTGCGACGTAGCAGGACCTCAACCGGCCAATATCCAGAGACCGGATACCCACAGGTTGGGCTCCCAAGAAACACACCAAACTCACATACCTACTGTTCCACCATCCCCCTTTCCATCACAACGTCATGGGCGGGTGTCGAGGACAGACCCGACTTACCTATCCGGCCGGGAACGGCACCAAACCTCCCTGGTGAGTTTGTGCCTCCCACCTGGGACGGAGAAGCAGCCTCGGTGGCCACACAAGGGACCTAAGACGAGAGAGTGATGGCAGAGCAGGCGGCGTGCGGTTTGTACCTTGTTGGTATCTGATCTCTCTAGAGCCTCACAGGCCGGGTGAGGTCCTCTCTGGAGCCTCACAGGCCGGGTGAGGTCCTCTCTGGAGCCTCACAGGCCGGGTGAGGTCCTCTCTGGAGCCTCACAGGCCGGGTGAGGTCCTCTCTGGAGCCTCACAGGCCGGGTGAGGTCCTCTCTGGAGCCTCACAGGCCGGGTGAGGTCCTCTCTGGAGCCTCACAGGCCGGGTGAGGTCCTCTCTGGAGCCTCACAGGCCGAGTGAGGTCCTCTCTGGAGCCTCACAGGCCGGGTGAGGTCCTCTCTGGAGCCTCACAGGCCGGGTGAGGTCCTCTCTGGAGCCTCACAGGCCGGGTGAGGTCCTCTCTGGAGCCTCACAGGCCGGGTGAGGTCGTCTCTGGAGCCTCACAGGCCGGGTGAGGTCGTCTCTGGAGCCTCACAGGCCGGGTGAGGTCGTCTCTGGAGCCTCACAGGCCGGGTGAGGTCCTCTCTGGAGCCTCACAGTCCGGGTGAGGTCCTCTCTGGAGCCTCACAGGCCGGGTGAGGTCCTCTCTGGAGCCTCACAGGCCGGGTGAGGTCCTCTCTGGAGCCTCACAGGCCGGGTGAGGTCCTCTCTGGAGCCTCACAGGCCGGGTGAGGTCCTCTCTGGAGCCTCACAGGCCGGGTGAGGTCCTCTCTGGAGCCTCACAGGCCGGGTGAGGTCCTCTCTGGAGCCTCACAGGCCGGGTGAGGTCGTCTCTGGAGCCTCACAGGCCGGGTGAGGTCCTCTCTGGAGCCTCACAGGCCGGGTGAGGTCCTCTCTGGAGCCTCACAGGCCGGGTGAGGTCGTCGTGTGCTTCACCTGGAAGGGATTCTTTCAAATCCTCTGCCTCATATGTATTATTTTGAATGTATAACACCTGTGGTCAGAGGAGCTCTGCTCGTAATAACCTGGCCGAGCCGTGTGGCGCAGTCATACTAATGGCCTTAAACTGCTGCACTAATACTACTGGTCCTAAACACACACTCCACCATAATTCAAATGGATGAATTAAGCTTTGTCTAACGAGTCACTCCTCCCCATTATCCATTAACTTCATAAGTACATTAGACAATCTGTATAAATGTGTCCGTGGTTGGGGGGTTAGACGCTTTGGGCTCGTCTCACTTACTGTTGGAGATGGTTTAATGGGGGGATGGAGGTTATCTTGAGATCTTGAGATGATTTCTGGGTTTTAGTGTCCCCGCGGCCCGGTCCTCGACCAGGCCTCCACCCCCAGGAAGCAGCCCGTGACAGCTGACTAACACCCAGGTATCTATTTTACTGCTAGGTAACAGGGGCATAGGGTGAAAGAAACTCTGCCCATTGTTTCTCACCGGCGCCTGGGATCGAACCCAGGACCACAGGATCACAAGTCCCGCGTGCTATCCGCTCGGCCGGCCGGCTTCCCGACCTGGAGGTTCAGGGTCGGCCCACATGTCCCTGCTGAAGGGAAGTCGGCCCCTATGCCCCCCCTTCACGAAGTCGGTGGATATGAAATGTTCCACCCAAAGTGCCTAGAGTTTAGCATTTGTTTAAATATTGGTGCAGATATTGACAAGCGAAAAGAATGTTCAGATGAGATTTGCGCATCCTGTTGGTTACGGTGATTCCGAGTGTGTGGTCTCCCAGAGGAGAAGACAGTGTGTTGTTAAGATGGTTATAGGTATGTGCTGAGACGGGGGTGTGTGGGAGGTGATAGGGAGGGGGTGTGTGTGGGGGGGGGGGGGGGGGAGGAAGGGGAGATCACTCTCACGTCTCCTCACGTGTGGGGGGGGGGGTCTTTTCCACATCTCTCTCGTGTCTTTCACACGTTTCTCACAACCTAACACGCGCCTTACCCCCCCCCCCTCCCCCCGTAACTTTTACACCTCCCCGTATCTCTCTCTCTCTCTCTCTCTCTCTCTCTCTCTCTCTCTCTCTCTCACTCTCTCACTCTCTCACTCTCTCACTCTCTCACTCTCTCTCTCTCACTCTCTCACTCTCTCACTCTCTCTCTCACTCTCTCTCTCACTCTCTCTCACTCCCTCTCACTCTCTCCACACACACACACACACACACACACACACACACACACACACACACACACACACACACACACACACACACACACACACACACACACACACTACACACACTACACACACTACACACACTACACACACACACACACACACACACACACACACACACACACACACACACACTACGGGGCCTCGTAGCCTGGTGGCGGGGCCTCGTAGCCTGGTAGCGGGGCCTCGTAGCCTGGTGGATAGCGCGCAGGATTCGTAATTCTGTGGCGCGGGTTCGATTCCCGCACGAGGCAGAAACAAATGGGCAAAGTTTCTTTCACCCTGAATGCCCCTGTTACCTAGCAGTAAATAGGTACCTGGGAGTTAGTCAGCTGTCACGGGCTGCTTCCTGGGGTGGGTGTGTGTGTGTGTGTGTGTGTGGTGTGGAAAAAAAAAGTAGTTAGTAAACAGTTGATTGACAGTTGAGAGGCGGGCCGAAAGAGCAAAGCTCAACCCCCGTAAAAACACAACACAACTAGCAAACACACACACACACACACACACACACACACACACACACACACACACACACACACACACACACACACACACACACACACCCCACCCACCCTTCCCTCACAAACATTAACCAACTTGACTTTTACAAACCCTCCACAAACTAACCAAAGAGCCCAAACTATTGGGAGCTTCCGAAACCACTCAGATTATACCCACTGGAAAGCTACACAGGGGGAAAATTGCAATGTTTACATCCAAAGTCTCTGGCGGGGGATAGCTTACTGCGTAATTGGGAAACTGGAATATCCCTCCACTGGGAAAAAATAAGCAGCAAAATGTGTAGAACAACCTCAATAAAAATGTGTGGGGGGGATGGGGGTAGGGGGGGGGGGTGTTGCATCCGGCTTGGAGAATGTATAGAGGTAATATCTGGCGCTGAGGAGACCTTATGAGGCTCACGAACGGTGAGGTGATGTTGACTCCTGGCTGACTTTGTGAGGGAATATTGTGAGGAGTTCATTGGCTGACTTCGTGTTCAACCGTAGGAGTCGTGGCAGACCTGTGGTGACGGTGAGCGACACTGTGCAGGCATTGACCCGTGAGCGACACTGTGCAGACATTGACCCGTGAGCGACACTGTGCAGACATTGACCCGTGAGCGACACTGTGCAGACATTGACCCGTGAGCGACACTGTGCAGACATTGACCCGTGAGCGACACTGTGCAGACATTGACCCGTGAGCGACACTGTGCAGACATTGACCCGTGAGCGACACTGTGCAGACATTGACCCGTGAGCGACACTGTGTAGGCATTGACCCGTGAGCGACACTGTGCAGGCATTGACCCGTGAGCAACACTGTGCAGACATTGACCCGTGAGCGACACTGTGCAGGCATTGACCCGTGAGCAACACTGTGCAGACATTGACCCGTGAGCGACACTGTGCAGACATTGACCCGTGAGCGACACTGTGCAGACATTGACCCGTGAGCGACACTGTGCAGACATTGACCCGTGAGCGACACTGTGCAGGCATTGACCCGTGAGCGACACTGTGCAGACATTGACCCGTGAGCGACACTGTGCAGACATTGACCCGTGAGCGACACTGTGCAGACATTGACCCGTGAGCGACACTGTGCAGACATTGACCCGTGAGCGACACTGTGCAGACATTGACCCGTGAGCGACACTGTGCAGACATTGACCCGTGAGCGACACTGTGCAGACATTGACCCGTGAGCGACACTGTGCAGACATTGACCCGTGAGCGACACTGTGTAGGCATTGACCCGTGAGCGACACTGTGCAGGCATTGACCCGTGAGCAACACTGTGCAGACATTGACCCGTGAGCGACACTGTGCAGGCATTGACCCGTGAGCAACACTGTGCAGACATTGACCCGTGAGCGACACTGTGCAGACATTGACCCGTGAGCGACACTGTGCAGACATTGACCCGTGAGCGACACTGTGCAGACATTGACCCGTGAGCGACACTGTGCAGACATTGACCCGTGAGCGACACTGTGCAGGCATTGACCCGTGAGCGACACTGTGCAGACATTGACCCGTGAGCGACACTGTGCAGGCATTGACCCGTGAGCGACACTGTGCAGGCATTGACCCGTGAGCGACACTGTGCAGGCATTGACCCGTGAGCGACACTGTGCAGACATTGACCCGTGAGCGACACTGTGCAGGCATTGACCCGTGAGCAACACTGTGCAGACATTGACCCGTAAGCGACACTGTGCAGGCATTGACCCGTGAGCAACACTTTGCAGACATTGACCCGTGAGCGACACTGTGCAGGCATTGACCCGTGAGCAACACTGTGCAGACATTGACCCGTGAGCGACACTGTGCAGACATTGACCCGTGAGCGACACTGTGCAACATTGACCGTGAGCAACACGGTGCAACAGTGACCGTGAGCAACACAGTGCAACATTGACCGTGAGCAACACAGTGCAACATTGACCGTGAGCAACACGGTGCAACATTGACCGTGAGCAACACGGTGCAACATTGACCGTGAGCAACACGGTCCAACATTGACCGTGAGCAACACGGTCCAACATTGACCGTGAGCAACACGGTCCAACGTTGACCGTGAGCAACACTGTGCAACATTGACCGTGATCAACACGGTCCAACATTGACCGTGAGCAACACGGTCCAACATTGACCGTGAGCAACACGGTCCAACATTGACCGTGAGCAACACGGTCCAACATTGACCGTGAGCAACATGGTGCAACATAAGTCCCCACATATTCCTCTATAAGCTGTGTGTGACACTCTGATCCCCACACACCATCCTCCCCACCCAAGCTGCCAAGCGTATACGCCTGAGGACTTGGTCACAGCTTTAGCGTACGCCCGATACCCAGCTCAGGTGATGTGTCGACGCGAATGACTATTAGCGAGAGGAACCGTCCATATTCCTGCTTTAATGCCAATCCACCGCCTCGTTTGGAACCCCTAGGTTACTTAGCGTCCAAACTGAGGGTCTATACATGCGAGAAGAGTGGTAATGGGGGGTACCAATTGAAGACTTGGACGGGCCTGAGGTACTAGGCCCACAACCTCTGGAGTGCACTTGCATGCACTTGAGAGAACAACAAGGAGAAGACTAGAGCGTCTTTTGGGTGGTATTATGGTTTTTAAGAAGCAATAACACGGCCTTTGTGACGGATGAACATGTTTGACAAACCTGATGTTTCTTTAGATAACAAGCTAAGATACAAGACGAGTGGACTTGCAGTATGAGTGTGTTATCAGTACCAGATACTTGCAGTATCAGTAGTTTGAGTGGACTTGCATCCTTCTAGACTCATAAAGAGCCTTCTACATTATTGCATTGCAGAATTGTGTATAATTTCGAAAAAAGTAAATGGGAATAACCAGAATATTATGGAATTGGGCGAGAGAGAGAGAGAGAGGGAGGGAGGGAGGGAGGGAGGGAGGGAGAGAGAGGGAGGGAGGGAGGGAGGGAGGGAGGGAGGGAGGGAGGGAGGGAGAGAGAGGGAGGGAGGGAGAGAGGGAGGAGGAGGAGGAGGAGGAGGAGGAGGAGAAGACCAGAGACCAATACATAATAGTTATATAATAATGTTGTATTCGCGTGTGTATACATAAACAATAACAATCATACATAATGCAACAGTCAGCGGGTACAGAGTACAAATATACCAATTACCAGCATTGCCGAAATTACAAAAAATAGTTATAATAGGCTTTACATGTCAAATTATTATTATTATTATTATTGGTATAGCGTGAGAAAGTCAGTAGGGACCATGAGAAGGATTCGAACCTGCACACTGGGTGTTCCCAAGCACACGCCTCACACCACTTAACCACAACATGCTTAAACACAATGCATCCTTGTGGGTAAACGGTCTTAAAGGCCTGTGCTTGGGAGAACCTAGAGTGCAGGTTCGAATCCCCCCCACCCCCTTAATGCTCCTACTGTCTTTTTCATTGATACATGACCTAAATGTAATATCTACGTGCAGTAATAATATTAATAAAGAAATTATGCATTAAAATACAAAACGGTAACTATTGTCACAACGAAATAAGAGTAACACCAGCGGCAGTATTTGTAGTATTATTAGTGTTACTAATACTAGTATTATTAGTGTTACTAATACTAGTATTATTAGTGTTACTAATACTAGTATTATTAGTGTTACTAATACTAGTATTATTAGTGTTACTAATACTAGTATTATTAGTGTTACTAATACTAGTATTATTAGTATTACTAATACTAGTATTATTAGTGTTACTAATACTAGTATTATTAGTATTATTAATACTAGTATTAGTATTGTATACGAGACCGTCTAGTTCACAGATATAGTGTGCATATAAATGTGTGTTTGTCAATGCTTTTAACGTCACTATATTTAAAATGGAAATAATGATTTTGGTTCTGTGTTAGCGTTAATGTACATAACTATTTTTTTATGGCCCGGGTGTGCACAGGACGGGATGACTATGGCCCGGGTGTGCACAGGACGGGATGACTATGGCCCGGGTGTGCACGGGACGGGATGACTATGGCCCGGGTGTGCACAGGACGGGATGACTATGGCCCGGGTGTGCACAGGACGGGATGACTATGGCCCGGGTGTGCACGGGACGGGATGACTATGGCCCGGGTGTGCACAGGACGGGATGACTATGGCCCGGGTGTGCACGGGACGGGATGACTATGGCCTGGGTGTGCACGGGACGGGATGACTATGGCCCGGGGAGTAGTAGGGTTGGCGCCACACAGACGAATTTTTTTTTCTGGGAGAAAAATCCCCTGTGCGCCCCAAGGGTTTCAGGTAAATTTAGAATATCCCCTGTGCGCCCCAAGGGTTTCAGGTTCCAATATCATCTATGTGAGCCAGGGTTTTCAGGCGAATTTGGGCAGTCACAGATTTTAGAAGTATGGATTTCTTATGAGAAAAATAATAATTTCCGAGACTTAGAAGTTTGTTAAAGCCTTATGGGAGAAATTCAAATAACGTGTGTAGCACTTTAGGGCTTCCAGGAGAACTCTACGGACATATTTTACATGTTTTCAACTTACAAAATCGTCTATGTAAGCCTTAGTTATTCATATAAATTTAGAAAAATCACCTGTGTAAGTCAGGGTTTTCAAGTCTCGTACATCACACCCCCTCCCTCCCCCCCCTTGACTCGCAATCTGTCGCCTCACCTGTATTTACTTTAGACGTCAGCCAGCCAGCCAGCCAGTCGGCTCTTAATCTTATCTTATCTTATCGTAATATCTGGACCGTCCCTCCTCTCTCTCTCTCTCTCTCTCCCTCCTCTCTCTCTCTCCTCTTCATATTATTCCCTCTTCCTATTTTCTGACATACTAATATTTTATTCCCTTTTCATTAACAGTCAGTTTTATACAAATCAACCGAAAGCATCTCAATGTAACCTTTAATACTGAAAACTGCCTCAGAGACTATCTAAGCTGGCCCCAGCTACCTGCCCCAGGCTATCTGCCCGAGGCAATCATCACCTGATTACCTGCCCAGACATCTACCAGTCATTGTCGGCGTTTTCCACCGTAATAATTTATATATATATATACATTAAGCGTTAATAAAACTTATTTATTTATTTATTTATAATTTATTTAGTCATCTAATTCATAGTTTACACAATTTATAATAAACAACTCATTTAGCCCGAAGTTCTAAGAAGCTCGCTCCTCAATCCGCTTGTATAATATCCGTCCTATTCACTCTTCATCTCTGTAATAAAGAATAACAGTTTCAGATAGCGTTTACACATGTACAATATTTATCATACACATAAAACCTCAAAACAAATGTACTCACCATTTTCCATTAGATAATTTGTTATAGCCTCATTCAGCCAGTCGTCTCCAAGCACATTTTCCAACAAATATCGCTCTTATCATAACACAGCGTTTCATAGCAGCTCGGCATATTTTTAAATAAAGCATAAGATAGCCTCATTACGTTCCTATCATTCTGCATATATTCTCCATAAGTAAAACTAGTTTCAAATAGCTTTATTGCAGTTTTTAGATCCTTGTTTGAAAGATGGTAACAGAAAAACATCGCATATAGCCCGCATACGTAAGTATTTAAACTCTGAAGTCTCTCTGTAAACGTGTATACATCACAGTCTTTATAATAATTTAAAAACTCCGAAATGTATGGCGAATACACATTTATTCCATATGAATCGAGTATAACTATTTTCCGTTTAGATTTATATACAGCAATCCAGTGACCCATTACTTCCTTAGAGTCTCTTCCTAAGGTATTTATTATAAACATAATCGGCCTGTCCCGTATTTTCTTCATTATTCTATATATATCCGTCGCTAAATAGCATCCAATATATTTAGCTTTACTACCTTTCATATCGTTCAATGCCGTATTAATTTGTTTGCAGTTCATGCTCTTGTATCACACACAACTCGCCTATCTGAATAAATTCTCAATACTCCCGTTGTAATTCCGAATAAAATAATAACTTTATTCGATTTCGCTGGAACAGCAAATTCTAATGTAATTCTCAGGTTGCCCGAAGCCTCTATAGGAAGGGTATCTCTCAATTCCTCAGGCGTTAGTCTAAATGCCAGTAATGTTCTTCCTTTTATAAATGAATTATATGTCAAGGTATTGCAAGCATTAAAGCCTACTGTATTTTGAGTCTCGTAGTATAGTTTCGAACATTTATTCGGGAACTTGCAAGTTATATTAAATAAGTTTGTCCCATCACGTGTAATATATACATTAGATAAATCGCAGTGATCGAAATAAAGTGGATTAAGTGTATACGCTCCTGATATTGCTTCCATATCCATCATCATAATAAATAATTTATCTGGGATAATGCTCCCCCATGGCTGGTCAATACTTAATCTCTGCTGCCCATTACCAAGAATGAACGTCTTGTGGAGTGTCTTATCAAACGTATATGTAACTGGCGTATTTTGTTCAGCCAGAGCTCTATTAATAGCCTCCAATCCAGATGCAAATGGAGTTATCCGATCAATCCACATTCTAGCTAGTTTTATGTTAAACTTATATCCAGATTCAATACTGTTTATAACCCACGGATCACTGTTAAGTTCTAATCTCAAACGAATATCAATTCCATCCAAAAGATATTCGCTCAAAGTTGTAATGTCCAATAGCAGTTTAAAGCAACAATTTACTCCCTCAGTTTTTAACTTTACAAATCTAGATTTAAGGTCTTCGGATGCATTCTTAAAATAATCTACATCATATTTTTCAGGGAAAACATCATTATAGAAATACGTCAGTTCTTTAAATCTTTCAGCTTTACATTCAGAAAGCGTCGTCATTAGCTTTACATATGATAAATATGAAAATAGTGAATTAGTTTCCACCACTTGCTCATTTAAATAAACAGTTACAGCTTTAAACATTGTCTGGGACAAGCCATTAACTATTGATGCATTTTTAATATCCGCTAAAGCCGTAATTCCGTCAGGCCCCGTTAATTCAACCATCAGTTCTAGCGTCAAGCTCGAAAGATCAATAAATTGACCCTTAACTCCAGGGATACGAAATTCAATATATGAATCTTTAAATTTATTGTTAATACTTGAATTCACAGGTAAAATATCCTGTGTCTGTCTTGAAAATATCGTACTTTCAACCATTCTATGGGGACTAACTTTAGGAAAGCCATCGCTTATAGCAGCTGTATAATTTTCTAAAGGAACTTGCAATGCTGCACTAGGAGCATTTACACTCATCATGTCTGCGTCTAGCATACAACTAGTACTGTTTTTATGAAAACACGTCTTTATATCTATCCATTTTCTTTATATAGGCAGGTCTTTTCGTTTTTCTTTTCGTTATTCGGCCACCTGCTAACAATTTAGGACCTATACTTTTCAATGTTTCCATACCTCGTTTTCTAATTGAATCTTTCAAAGTACCTTGACCGGCATTTATATCCTGCAAAACATTCTGTCCCATTGTCAATGCTGCTGGCATGATAGTTTTTAATAGGAAAGGAGTTGCTCTACGAGCTAGACCAGTTAAGAAACTTAATATTCCACCTCCTCTTAAATGTCTTCTATCAAAAACAGTAATATCGCCCAGTGCTCCACCTCTCTTCCCTCGAGGAGCGATAAATCGCTCTACCTCGTCAACAGACAGCGGTACAAACCCGACCCTCATGTTTAAACAGGTCAAGAGAGAATGATAAACTCCCTCTACTCATGTCATTATATATCAACGGGTCTAATATGTAATACTGCAATCGTACATCCATCCTTTTCAAAATATACAGGCTCCCCATCTTGATCTGTTAATCTAATACTGATGCCATCAATATTAGTCGTATTTAAAGGTTTATATAATTTCCTGTGTGTTACATTACTTTGAAACGAAACAACATCCAAGATATTTACAATCTGATTACCAAACATGGTGGGCTGCACCTTATCACAATATACACACAAGAAATCTATACGGCCTCCTGGCCTAGGATGATAATAGCAAGTATCTTGTACAAATAACCTGTTATTAGGTGGCTTATTCATAATAAAAATATCATAGGCTTTACCTACTTCAGCTCCAATAACTTTACATATATTTCGACCGAAAGATAAAGAAATTCGAACAACTAATTTTCCATCCTTTGTAATAAATAATTTTAACAACTTCTCACTAAATGCTGCATTAAACTTAATTCGATTAATACTCGAATCATATTTCATATAAACGTCCCCGTGATCTGGGAAATTATAATTAAGTACGGGTCCTATAAAACTCAGTGAACCTTTTGAAAATATAGTAGAAATTTCTCTATTTAAAATAGTCGTTAGCTCTATGCAATTATCACTGGCTAAAATATCCGACTTTAAAGTGAAAGATGTATTCACCGTACTCAAATCAGATAAACTTTTATTAGACACTAGAAGTTGAACTGAAATAAAACTTTCCGGGTCATTCCTCCTAACAGCGAAATAAGATGGAGGCAGGAATATATTCTTCAGGCACACTTCATAAGCTTTATTCGGGTCTAAAGGCAGCTGATTATGTAATCTATTTTCAAAAGCATTGGGAGCATTGTTTTTAAATACATCAGTATCAGAGTTACTCGCTGCATATATAACGTAACTATCCATCCTGTAGACTAATAGTAAATGATAAAAATAAACAGAAACTCACCTTAATATGATATACAGGTAGACTCTCCTTCATCTACAACCTTGATCTTCCTCTTCAAACTTGGAGGAGAAAACACTTGATTTTTCGCATCTACATTTCTAAATAAATTCTTAGGTGTAGATGTCAAAGAGTAGAACAACTTTGCAATTGGCAGTTTATCTTCTGGGAATAACAATTTCGGAGTGCACATCCTGCCTATAACGTCATCAACAATATTGAGCCCAGTAACTGGAGATGTAATGTTCCCTTCCTCATCCCACTTTACAAGTCCAGTTGTATTAAAATAATTTAACAAGGAGACAGCAAAATCATAATCCTTAAGCTTTAATCTTAAGTCTATCAAGTGTTGTATAACAGGATTTGTTCTCACTGTCATCGTAGGCTTCTCAACACTTACTGCCGTAGGCTTCTGTTGATCAATAGCTTTTCGTGGTACAAGATAGAATTCTTTCATTATTCCTTATTAAATAGCCTTGAAATGAAATTTATAGCTATAGGAAGTAAAATGCCCAATAAATTACCTCCTCTTTTACTTGTTAATATGTCTTTCTTGAGTGAAATAGCTTTCCTCTTACAGGCTAATGTATGGAGTAGAGCTCTATATTTAGAAAGTCTCTTTAAAATAGGCTTCCCAACTTCAATTTTATTTTTTAAGAAATTATTAAATATTTCTGATAAGCAAAGTATATGTTCCTTTTTAAGAGTCTTAATTAACTTTTTCCTAGAATTATAACCTAATCTAGCTAATAGTTCAATAAATCCACGATACTTTCTAACTAAGGGCTGCTTCTTCATAGTTTCTTCACGTCATCTGAATTCACCCACTGATCAAATGAACTGTCGTAACCGACGTATCTAACTTTATATAAAGTAGTATTACCAACTTTACGTTTACTTATAATTCTCTCAATTTCAAATGTATCTGACAAGTAGGTGGGAGTCAACTCCTCTCTATAAAATCCGCCTTCTATAAGTCTATTATTTAAGTCCTTTAGATAATATAAAGGCACGGGTTGTTTAGTATCAATTTGAGCAATTGTAAATATTTCCTTAGTGTTCTGTTGATGAAAACCTCTTTTGAACTTTGAAATACGATTAGATAAGGCAAGCCGTACTGTATCTCCTACAGACAGATGATTACTGATGCGTGGCTTAGTCTGCTGCTCTCCTTTATACATGAGCTTAAATTGCCTAGTCACATCTTGAGGCGAAGATAAAGCATGTACATCAATAGGTATTTTCCCCTTTAATCCTCTATGTGGTGTTCTATTATACGTTTTAACCATATCAGGTAAAACATTTATATAGGTTAAGGTGTTATAAGCCGTTAAATATTTATATATCTTAGTTTTCAATGTTCTTATAAATCTTTCTGCAATGCTAGCTTTAGTTTCCTGAGAAAATACACTGTACAGATCAATGTTTTTACTGTCTAACAATCGTTTCATATATTTATTATAGAATTCACCGCCCTTATCAGTGTTAAGCTTCCTTACACCTTTTGATGAAGGTAAATCCAGAACAGCTTTCATGGCTTCACTTACACTCTGACCTGATTTAGTGGATAGTGGAACTACATGTGCAAACCTTGAAAATATATCAACACAAACTAATAAATATTTAATATCATTGTTGTGCTTAGCTAACAATGTCATATCAGCCAAGTCACTGGTAAAGAAAGCTTTAGGTCTAGGTGCTAAGATACGTCTTCGTTTAAATTTACGTTTTTTTAATAGATGTAAGGTATAAGCATTAGACGTTTTTAAATAGTCTTTCACATCTTTTATAGTTATTTCAGGGATTGTTTTCTTTGCAGCCTTATACAATTTTAAAACGCCACCAAACCCACCTATGGACTTGGGGTCATTGTATATCTTATTAAGAGTTTGTGTAATGTTCACCATTGATACACTATTTCATATGGGGGTTCATTTACAATATTTCCCCTAAATATTATGGATTCAGGTGTTTTAACGCCCAAGTCAACAAGTAAATACCCATACTGTCGAGAAATCACTTTCTTATATATATCTAAAAATTTCTTGGCATCTTGTTTTCCGAATATTTGTCTGCCTAATGTTTCTATCTGGGACAAGTCTCTTGATTTAAGCAGAATAAAATGAGAAGCATTTAAACTTATAGATCTAGAAAATTTCCCACTGAAAAATATATTTTGGGTTATAAAAATAACAGAGATGTTCTCATGCCGTCCCTTAGTAAATATATCACTTACTATTTTAGAATTTGTAGATTCAACATACAAGTCATCATAAACAACTAATATATGAGATGTGTCCTCTGGATCACGATCATCTAAAGGGTTTACAATTTCAGAGTAAAAAGATATCTTATGTTTAATGAGTGGATTAGTTCTCAACTCTTTATACCCGCTTCCACAGATAATTATTTTTGCAAAGTTCTGCTGATATTTCTCTATCATTTTAGCACATAAATAGCTCTTCCCACCATTTGAAAATCCAGCAATAATAATTCTTGACGGTTCACTAAATATATTTAACTGGGATTCAGTAATAACTTTTTTCTGCCCTTCCATGTTGCTAGGATTCAATAGACTAACTACAAATATATAATGAAAGGAGTATTTAAACAAAATCTACATTCGAGTTTTATTTAAACATAACCAATAAAATCATAGTCATAACATATCCAATACAGTAACAAAATAAATCATAGTCATATCATAGTCATTTGAATCATAGTCATTTTCATATCAAATACAGTAATAAAATTATAGAATATATATTATCATAGGCATTAAAACATAGTCATAACATATCCAATACAGTAATAAAATCATAGAATATACAATATCACAGCCAATAAAATCATAGTCATTTCATATCCAATACAGTAATAAAATCATAGAATATATATTATCATAGGCATTTGAATCATAGTCATTTTCATATCCAATACAGTAACAAATCATAGAATATACATTATCATAGACATTAAATCATAACATATCCAATACAGTAACAAATCATATCAAATGCAGTAACAAATCTTAGTCATTTTCATATCAAATACAGTAACAAATCATAGCCAATACAATATCATAGACATTTGAATATAGGTATAGATAATACATAGACAATACAGTAACAGACTTAGTTGTTGTTGTTAGGGAATAATTGCTGAGCGACTCTATCCCGCTTTTCCCAAAGATTAAAAATGGGGAACAATTGACGTCTTGGTTGGGGATTATCTACAATTACTGGATCCCCTACCTGCACCTCTTCCTCTACCTGTACCTCTTCCTGTACCTCTTCCTCTACCTGTACCTGTACCTCACGCTCTGGAATGTCTGGGTGACCGTAAGCTAATGACTCTGTGGGACTAATGAGGTACCTCTTGTCATCAAAAGCTGACAGACCGCGCTTAGTTGTTTTACACGTGCATATCTGTCCATTAACATTACGAATAGATCGGGATACGAAATTAAAAGTTGTATTTGTCTCTAATGTGTTCTGAAAAGATGCATGTGTTATTTTCTTTTGTTGGTGATAAGGAATCCCTTTACATTTACATAAATGTTCATTATCAAGGGTTAGGAGAGAGTAAGTTTTAGGCTTGAGTGCAATTAATTCAGTTATGATTTTCTGCTTTACTTCTGACTTGAGGAGTCCTAGTTCACCTTTACGAGTAGCAGAATACATGGGATGATCTTTGTCGAAATTACTGAAATCCATATAATCTACTAGAGGAGCTTTTGTCATTTCTTGGAAAGCATCTTTACAGGTCAGAGTAAATATGAATGAGTCTGTATCCGTATAAATTAGTCTAGCTCTCTCCCCATAATGGGCTTTAACTACATTATACCAGAACTCGTATAAACGCCTCTTGGCTATCTGCAAGATCTGATATCCCATGTAAGAAGGAGTGGTAACTTTAAGGATGTCTTTCATTACTGTACAGAGAACCCTATCTTGACCTAAAGAGACAGCTCGTTTATACAAAGGGTTTCTTGCATGAGTTAAGAATGAATGTTTTGTCGTTACTAGATGGTGAGTATTAGCATATCGAGATATATTTGTCATTGATTTCCCGTACAGACTATTACTTATGAGTTTAAAAGCTTTTCCTTTAACTTTACAGGTGGTATTGGCTCGTTCTCGAATGTTGGTTGAAATAAAATCTTTTAAATAGGGAGCCTGATTAAATTCATAGATTGTTTTTACTCGTTCAACTTCTAGTCCAAGTTTTAATAGCAATTGCAGGAAATCAAGGCTTACTAAGTAGTCGTTTTGGGGCAAGTGGGATGCAATTAACTTAGTATTTTTAGGTGGGAGCTTACGTTTTTCATCATTAAGGGTTTTCTTACTGTACTCTGACAAAAACTCCTCCGTTATATTAGTATGAGACAGTACAAGGGGCAGATCATCAGTATACCTGGCTACCTCGGGAGATACATGTTTTGTATCGCATAAAATCCAATAGCCTTTGTCTTGATCACAGGGGATATGTTGTAACCCTTGCCCTAATAAGGTATCCCGCTCAAGGTCAGTTAATTGTCTAATCCCTCCCTGGGGAAGTACCTCAGCCATGCACGCTGCATATAAGCTGTTAAAGTCGAGGTACAAAATGTGAGTATCGTCATCAGAGCTAGGGTTAGATGTAGTGTGCTCGTTAACAGCCTGTGTAAATTGTCTAATGGAAGATGTGAACCCTCCTCTAAGATTCCTTCTCAACAAATCATATATATTCTGATCATACACATAGTCAAGTATAACTTTTGATTTAAATAAGAACGCATCCCAAGCATAACTAGGAAGTGATACATAGAAAACAATATCTAGTTCATAAATTTCTTTCAGTGATGTTCGCCAAAGTGTAAATATATCAACTAGCATTCCCACGTCAACTTTTAAATATAACATGAGGTAATCCTTGATGTTTGTACAGTTCCCTAAATTAAACACTTTAAGAGCATTGTTATAATCTTCTTCAGACAGAGGAGAGTCATGTAAAACATTGTAAAACTTATCTCGCGAAGGGAGCTGAGGTTCGTCTAACACGTCCATGGAAGAAATATAATCATAACATAGGCTTTGTTTACCTTTAATTAACAGAGCTTTAGCTTCATCGGATACACCATTTAGTATGTGTTCAGTGTACTTGGTGGGTTTCTTACCGGCAACGTGCTCGCTTGCTAAGGTTCCTAATGACCCATTAAGGAGAGCTAGGCTATCTAGGAATTTAAGTTTACCTATGATGACTTGCATAAATTTCAATCCTTCCTTGGTTAGAATTTCTACATCGCGGTGAGGATTTTTGGACAGTTCTTTAAGTATAATTCCCAGATCATAGGCAGCATTATGGGAAAATGTGGTCAAGTATTTACGAGCATTTTTACATTGTAAATTGCAACGAGCACAATAAGCACCTAAGTAATTATTTTCCTGAATAGCATGATTATGATGTCTATGTTTATCTTTCTTATCCTTGAAAGTTTGATGACACAATTGACACGTATTTTGTCTTTGAAACATTCTTTCCTGTTCTCTAGACAAGTTCTTAGGGAAGTTGGGGAGCTGAGCATGAATAGCTTTCCATGAGGCTTCTAGCTTGGTAATAAAATGATTGACCGCGTCTGGGCCTACGTATGAATACGTTTCTACGACATTGAATTCCCTGTCTAAAATCATGTAAGCATAAGCAATTGCTTTATGCTTACATTCCACCATGCCTCTAGGATTTTGACGGTCTAATAGACATTCAAAATCGTAATAGGCGGTGTGAGTTGGGCTATAGGTCCTACCGTAATTTTTAAAACTGATTTTATCACTAGGATTATAGAATGAAAATACTTGGGATACAGTGCATGACTCTTCGTGAGCCTGAATTTCATCTAAGGGAGCATGCAAAAGACAAATTTTACAGAATTTATGAGTGTTAGGAATCCTTTCAGAATGATTGTTAATAATCTTTACAAATTTATCAAAATCCTTGATCAAACAGAGATGCTTGCCTTCTAATAACAACAAAGGAACTTTATCGGCATACTTTTCCTGGCTTTTCCTAGCTAAACTAAGATAGTATCTGTTACTTTCATGAGTTACTGTATAAATATAAATAGAAATTTTGTTAAGCTTCTCTATTTTCTTAAGGTTATCAAATGATACGGGGAATCTGATTTCATCTGCCCATACTACGAATCTTCTACACCATCGAAGGTTTTTGTAACACTTTCTAACGTTATCCATGGTCCTGCCCATTGCTAAGTTTTTATACGCCGCAATGCACTGTAACAAACACTCATCTCCTTCACTTTCAGGATTAAATACTGATTCTTTACCCTTTAATTTTGCAGGATATGGTACGTAAGATCCAAGGTGCATAGGGTGGCGAATATACGAAAAATTAATGGCAAAGCCTGACATGGAATGAATTCCTACACTTGAGGATTGGACATTTTTTAGGCATTCGTCAATTTTAGCAGACATTTCGTCAACCCATGAATTTACAAGAACTTCCACCTCTTCCTGTGTAACAGTCTGAGTTTCGCCTCTAATTGAAAATACTTCGTCTAATATTTCATATTGATTGTCGGCATGATTAAGTTTTTGCAAAATTAGGCTTACATCCGGGTAAATGTGAAATGAGGGAGGGAATTCTTCCTGTATTTGTCTGAACTGATTGTCTATATATTCTATAAAAAATTCCCTATACCTATTTATATAAATGCTGGGGTCGGCGTCTAAATGTCCGGGAATGGAGAACGAATGTCTCGAGAAAGAACCTTCGAAATGGTTAATGACTTCTAACACTCGCGGAACAACGTTATCTAAGTTATGTACCTCTGGGGAATCTGGAGCGTTGACTTCATCTGATATGTCGTGAACAGGGGGTTGATTGTCTTCTTCTTCTTCTTCTTCATCTGAGGATGCATGCTGGTTGCCGTCTGGTGCATCTTCTTCTAGCTCCTGGGACAGCTGGGGTTGACTGCGTACAGGTGTGCTCCACTCAGAGGGTTGGGTTGAATCCGGGGGAGATTCTGTAATATAATATTAGCAATGAATAAACATTAAGAGGAAAACACATTTGAAAACAATAAGAGGTTTTGAAAACCTTAATAAGAAAATATCGTGTAAATAAGAGGAATTATTATTAAGAGGAAAAACAAAAAGTTTAAATAAGAGGAAAAACTGAATTACAGATAAATAATAATATTACTTACGAGCTGGGATGTTGATTCCACCAAGTATGAGATTCTCTTGATCACGAATAGGAACTCCTGTAATGGAAATATTTTTCTGTATGAGTACTTATTACTTGTTTATACACTTGATAAATATACAATTAATAACTTTTAAAATTACGAAAATTATTGTGAAAACGTACGGTTATTTATGATGCGACGGCGTTTGGGTGGAGGTTCAATGACGTTTCTGGCATCGGTGGGAGGTTCCCGGTTAACGGAGAAACGACAGTATGGGCAGGAAGTAGAACCATGAACTGAAATGAAAATAACATATATAAATTGACTGTCTGTATGTATGCATGTATGTGTGTTTCGGATATATATTTTCTTTGAAAGTTTATTGAATGTGCGAGAAAAAGCGATACTTACGATTTGCACAATAGAGTTGTCCGCAGCTGGTACAGGTTACGTCAAAATGTCCAGGCGGTGTAGGCCCGTTGCATCCTATACAGTATAGTCTACATTCTTGAAGAGCGTTGATGGACATTTCACCTAGGCATGTTAAACACTGAGTTTGACACACATGCACGATTTCGTTGTTGATAGGAGACAGGCACAGAGGACATACTGACATGATGATATGACTAGGCTAGGGGAACCTTGTGAACAGGATGAAGATTGAATGGTGACTGAAAGTGTAGGCCTCTGAGACTTTGGCGATCTGAGGGGGCCCCTGAATGAGCGTAATAACGATAGTGTGCCCCTGAGTGAGCGTTTGGCTGTTTTATTAATAGCGAGAATGATTGGCGAATACTGGGAATAAACTCTTTTATTATAAATTGTGTAAACTATGAATTAGATGACTAAATAAATTATAAATAAATAAATAAGTTTTATTAACGCTTAATGTATATATATATATATATATATATAAATTATTACGGTGGCGAACGCCGACAATGACTGGTGGATGTCTGGGGCAGATAATCAGGTGATGATTGCCTCGGGCAGATAGCCTGGGGCAGGTAGCTGGGGCCAGCTTAGATAGTCTCTGAGGCAGTTTTCAGTATTAAAGGTTACATTGAGATGCTTCGGTTGATTTGTATAAAACTGACTGGTTAATGAAAAAGGAATAAAATATTAGTATGTCAGAAAATAGGAAGAGGGAATAATATGAAGAGGAGAGAGAGAGAGGAGGGAGAGAGAGAGAGAGAGGAGGGACGGTCCAGATATTACGGATAAGATAAGATAAGATTAAGAGCTGACTGGCTGGCTTGCTGGGCGCAAATTAAATAAAGGTGACGCGACAGATTGCGAGGTAAGGGGGGGAGGGAGGGAGGGGGGTGTGATGTACGAGACTTGAAAACAATGACTTATACAGATAACTTTCTAAATTTATATGAATAACTAAGGCTTACATAGACGATTTTGTAAGTTGAAAACATGTAAAATATGTCCGTAGAGTTCTCCTGGAAGCCCTAAAGTGCTACACACGTTATTTGAATTTCTCCCATAAGGCTTTAACAAATTTCTAAGTCTCGGAAATTATTTTTCTCATAAGAAATCCATACTTCTAAAATCTGTGACTGCCCAAATTCGCCTGAAAAACCCTGGCTCACAAACACGAATTTCTAAATTTACCTGAAACCCTTGGGGCGCACAGGGGATATTCTAAATTTACCTGAAACCCTTGGGGCGCACAGGGGATTTTTCTCCCAGAAAAAAAAATTCGTCTGTGTGGCGCCAACCCTACTACTACTCCGGGGTGTGCACAGGACGGGATGACTATGGCCCGGGTGTGCACGGGACGGGATGACTATGGCCCGGGTGTGCACGGGACGGGATGACTATGCCCGGGTGTGCACGGGACGGGATGAATATGGCCCGGGTGTGCACGGGACGGGATGACTATGGCCCGGGTGTGCACGGGACGGGATGACTATGGCCCGGGTGTGCACGGGACGGGATGACTATGGCCCGGGTGTGCACGGGACGGGATGACTATGGCCCGGGTGTGCACAGGACGGGATGACTATGGCCCCGGTGTGCACAGGACGGGATGAACATGGCCCCGGTGTGCACAGGACGGGATGAACATGGCCTGGGACTATTATAAACAACGTCTGCATGTGTACTCAACCTCAATACTCCTGAATATTACATAGCATTTTGACGTATAATTTCCTAAGGGCAAAAAAAAATGGCTGTACTAAAAATGGCAGCGGGTGGCTGGCCCTCGGGGTAGCTGGGTATATTTTGAGGTTATCTTGAGATGATTTCGGGGCTTTAGTGTCCCCGCGGCCCGGTCCATGACCAGGCCTCCACCCCCAGGAAGCAGCCCGTGACAGTTGACTAACTCCCAGGTACCTATTTACTGCTAGGTAACAGGGGCATTCAGGGTGAAAGAAAATTTGCCCATTTTTTTCTGCCTCGTGCGGGAATCGAACCCGCGCCACAGAATTACGAGTCCTGCGCACTATCCACCAGGCTACAAGGCCCCCTAACCTCAGGGTAGGTGTGACGATAATCTCCTTCAAGAGATTGAGCCTGCTCTTCCCTCCAAAATACGTCGATATAAATCCCTATACAACTAATATGGAAGAAATATCCAACGACAACAACACCAAGTTTTGCCAGAAGGGCAAAACGTAGGCAGCCAGGAACACCTGCTCCACCTCGAACCACCCAAACTACCTGTCTTGTCGCCTGCTCATCGCTGATTGGATGCGGGTCCAGCTGCAACTGCACTCCACCCACCACACTACTTGATGTCTGGGGCCACACGACCACCAGATCTCAGAATATCCAGTGCTTTCAACAGGTTAACACATCTCGTTGGTAGACTAAGCTGTGGCTTACGTGTACTAAGAGAGGTGATAGCTTAAAGCCAATATTCCTGCACCTCTTATTTGATTGTATATTGTTCACTTGATATTACTCACTTGTCTAAACATAACTTTTCATTTTGTCATTTGATTATTCTTACTATTTTGATTGATTTTATTATACGAATTTGTATGTCCATTTTATTCATGTTTTGCTTTTCTAACGTAATTAAAATTTCATTGTTAAATTTACTTGTGTTTTGTGTGTCCTCTCATTACCTTACCACAGACGAAGTTCCAGATTTTCTATTTTTTGTTTCTATATGTGACGAGGCCATACCCCTAGCTTTTGAACAGCCGAACACCAACGCGTTACCGTCACAGTAGGTAACCTCAGGGTCATTTAGTACACCCATTTAGTGACGTTGGGAGCGCTGGTGAGAACGGGCTGGTGTACGGTATGAAGGAGCGGTGTTTCTATATCCCCTCATCATCATTGCACAATGTTACCTGCATGTGTATGTCATGCAAGGTTGCACGATATTGGCCAATATTCGCTACTATTAGTTTTTACTTCTCTTATTGGGTATCAGGCTATTCCCTCCCCCTCCCCAATTACTTCCCTTGTGTCATGCGTGACGGGTCGTGTCATGCGTGACGGGTCGTGTCATGCGTGACGGGTCGTGTCAGGCGTGACGGGTCGTGTCAGGCGTGACGGGTCGTGTCAGGCGTGACGGGTCGTGTCAGGCGTGACGGGTCGTGTCAGGCGTGACGGGTCATGTCAGGCGTGTCGGGTCGTGTCATGCGTGACGGGTCGTGTCATGCGTGACGGGTCGTATCGAGTCGTGTCATGCGTGATGGGTCGTGTCAGGCGTGACGGGTCGTGTCAGGCGTGACGGGTCGTGTCAGGCGTTGACGGGTCGTGTCATGCATGACAGGTCGTGACGGGTCGTGTCATGTGTGACGGGTCGTGTCATGCGTGACGGGTCGTGTCATGCGTGACGGGTCGTGTCATGCGTGACGGGTCGTGTCATGCGTGACGGGTCGTGTCAGGCGTGACGGGTCGTGTCAGGCGTGACGGGTCGTGTCAGGCGTGACGGGTCGTGTCGGGTCGTGACGGGTCGTGTCAGGCGTGACGGGTCGTGTCAGGCGTGACGGGTCGTGTCATGCGTGACGGGTCGTGACGGGTACTGTCAGGCGTGATGGGTCGTGTCATGCGTGACGGGTCGTGTCAGGCGTGACGGGTCGTGTCAGGCGTGACGGGTCGTGTCAGGCGTGACGGGTCGTGTCAGGCGTGACGGGTCGTGTCAGGCGTGACGGGTCGTGTCGGGTCGTGTCATGCGTGACGGGTCGTGTCAGGCGTGACAGGTCGTCCCGATGGTGCATAGTACTGAAGGCATTTTGTCTGGTTAAACGAACAGTATATCTGGTTCTGGGGCCGCGTAGGAGCTGTTCTGCTGCTGTCCTGCTGCTGTTGCTGTCCTGCTGCTGTTGCTGTCTTGTTGCTATCCTGCTGCTGTTGCTGTCTTGCTGCTGTTGCTGTCTTGCTGCTGTCTTGCTGCTGTTGCTGTCTTGCTGCTGTTGCTGTCTTGCTGCTGTTGCTGTCTTGCTGCTGTTGCTGTCCTGCTGCTGTTGCTGTCCTGCTGCTGTTGCTGTCCTGCTGCTGTTGCTGTCCTGCAGCTGTTGCTGTCCTGCTGCTGTTGCTGTCCTGCTGCTGTTGCTGTCCTGCTGCTGTTGCTGTCCTGCTGCTGTTGCTGTCCTGCTGCTGTTGCTGTCTTGCTGCTGTTGCTGTCTTGCTGCTGTTGCTGTCTTGCTGCTGTTGCTGTCTTGCTGCTGTTGCTGTCTTGCTGGTGTTCTGCTGCTGCTGTTGCTGTCCTGCTGCTGTTGCTGTCCTGCTGCTGTTACTGTCTTGCTGCTGTTGCTGTCTTGCTGCTGTTGCTGTCTTGCTGCTGTTGCTGTCCTGCTGGTGTTCTGCTGCTGCTGTTCCTGTCCTGCTGCTGTTGCTGTCCTGCTGCTGGTACTGTCTTGCTGCTGTTGCTGTCCTGCTGCTGTTGCTGTCTTGCTGCGGTTGCTGTCTTGCTGCTGTTGCTGTCCTGCTGCGGTTGCTGTCCTGCTGCTGTTGCTGTCTTGCTGCTGTTGCTGTCCTGCTGCTGTTGCTGTCCTGCTGCTGTTGCTGTCTTGCTGCTGTTGCTGTCTTGCTGCTGTTGCTGTCTTGCTGCTGTTGCTGTCTTGCTGCTGTTGCTGTCTTGCTGCTGTTGCTGTCTTGCTGCTGTTGCTGTCTTGCTGCTGTTGCTGTCTTGCTGCTGTTGCTGTCTTGCTGCTGTTGCTGTCTTGCTGCTGTTGCTGTCTTGCTGCTGTTGCTGTCTTGCTGCTGTTGCTGTTTTGCTGCTGTTGCTGTCTTGCTGCTGTTGCTGTCTTGCTGCTGTTGCTGTCTTGCTGCTGTTGCTGTCTTCCTGCTGTTGCTGTCTTGCTGCTGTTGCTGTCTTGCTGCTGTTGCTGTCTTGCTGCTGTTGCTGTCTTCCTGCTGTTGCTGTCTTGCTGCTGTTGCTGTCTTGCTGCTGTTGCTGTCTTGCTGCTGTTGCTGTCTTGCTGCTGTTGCTGTCTTGCTGCTGTTGCTGTCTTGCTGCTGTTGCTGTCTTGCTGCTGTTGCTGTCTTGCTGCTGTTGCTGTCTTGCTGCTGTTGCTGTCTTGCTGCTGTTGCTGTCTTGCTGCTGTTGCTGTCTTGCTGCTGTTGCTGTCTTGCTGCTGTTGCTGTCTTGCTGCTGTTGCTGTCTTGCTGCTGTTGCTGTCCTGCTGGTGTTCTGCTGCTGCTGTTGCTGTCCTGCTGCTGTTGCTGTCCTGCTGCTGTTACTGTCTTGCTGCTGTTGTTGTCTTGCTGCTGTTGCTGTCTTGTTGCTGTCTTGCTGCTGTTGCTGTCCTGCTGCTGTTGCTGTCCTGCTGCTGTTGCTGTCTTGCTGCTGTTGCTGTCTTGCTGCTGTTGCTGTCTTGCTGCTGTTGCTGTCTTGCTGCTGTTGCTGTCTTGCTGCTGTTGCTGTCTTGCTGCTGTTGCTGTCTTGCTGCTGTTGCTGTCTTGCTGCTGTTGCTGTCTTGCTGCTGTTGCTGTCTTGCTGCTGTTGCTGTCTTGCTGCTGTCTCGCTGCTGTTGCTGTCTCGCTGCTGTTGCTGTCTCGCTGCTGTTGCTGTCTCGCTGCTGTTGCTGTCTTGCTGCTGTTGCTGTCCTGCTGCTGTTGCTGTCTTGCTGCTGTTGCTGTCTTGCTGCTGTTGCTGTCTTGCTGCTGTTGCTGTCTTGCTGCTGTTGCTGTCTTGCTGCTGTTGCTGTCCTGCTGCTGTTGCTGTCCTGCTGCTGTTGCTGTCTTGCTGCTGTTGCTGCTGTTGCTGTCTTGCTGCTGTCTTGCTGCTGTTGCTGTCTTGCTGCTGTTGCTGTCCTGCTGCTGTTGCTGTCCTGCTGCTGTTGCTGTCCTGCTGCTGTTGCTGTCTTGCTGCTGTTGCTGTCTTTGCTGCTGTTGCTGTCCTGCTGCTGTTGCTGTCTTGCTGCTCTTGTTGTCCTGCTGCTGTCTTGCTGCTGTCTTGCTGCTGTTGCTGTCTTGCTGCTGTTGCTGTCTTGCTGCTGTTGCTGTCTTGCTGCTGTTGCTGTCTTGCTGCTGTTGCTGTCCTGCTGCTGTTCTGCTGCTGCTGTTGCTGTCCTGCTGCTGTTGCTGTCCTGCTGCTGTTGCAGTCTTGCTGCTGTTGCTGTCCTGCTGTTGCTGTCCTGCTGCTGTTGCTGTCCTGCTGCTGTTGCTGTCCTGCTGCTGTTGCTGTCCTGCTGCTGTTGCTGTCTTGCTGCTGTTGCTGTCTTGCTGCTGTTGCTGTCTTGCTGCTGTTGCTGTCTTGCTGCTGTTGCTGTCTTGCTGCTGTCTTGCTGCTGTTGCTGTCTTGCTGCTGTTGCTGTCTTGCTGCTGTTGCTGTCTTGCTGCTGTTGCTGTCTTGCTGCTGTTGCTGTCTTGCTGCTGTTGCTGTCCTGCTGCTGTCCTGCTGCTGCTGCTGTCCTGCTGCTGTTGCTGTCTTGCTGCTGTTGCTGTCTTGCTGCTGTTGCTGTCTTGCTGTTGTTGCTGTCTTGCTGCTGTTGCTGTCTTGCTGCTGTTGCTGTCTTGCTGCTGTTGCTGTCTTGCTGCTGTTGCTGTCCTGCTGCTGTTGCTGTCCTGCTGCTGTTGCTGTCTTGCTGCTGTCTTGCTGCTGTCTTGCTGCTGTTGCTGTCTTGCTGCTGTTGCTGTCTTGCTGCTGTTGCTGTCTTACTGCTGTCCTGCTGCTGTTGCTGCTGTCCTGCTGCTTTTGCTGCTGTCCTGCTGCTGTTGCTGCTGTCCTGCTGCTGTTGCTGCTGTTGCTGCTGTCCTGCTGTTGGTTCTGTCCTGCTGCTGTTGCTGCTGTCCTGCTGTTGCTGCTGTCCTGCTGCTGTTGCTGCTGTCCTGCTGCTGTCCTGCTGCTGTTGCTGCTGTCCTGCTGTTGGTGCTGCTGTCCTGCTGTTGGTGCTGTCCTGCTGCTGTTGCTGCTGTTGCTGCTGTCCTGCTGTTGGTGCTGTCCTGCTGTTGCTGTCCTGCTTCTGTTGCTGTCCTGCTTCTGTTGCTGTCCTGCTGCTGTTGCTGTCCTGCTGCTGTTGCTGTCCTGCTGCTGTTGCTGTCCTGCTGCTGTTGCTGTCCTGCTGC
>NC_091165.1:15726520-15764020 GCF_040958095.1 Procambarus clarkii
CTCACTGTCACTCAGCCCTCACTGTCACTCAGCCCTCACTGTCACTCAGCTCTCACTGTCACTCAGCTCTCACTGTCACTCAGCCCTCACTGTCACTCAGCTCTCACTGTCACTCAGCCCTCACTGTCACTCAGCCCTCACTGTCACTCAGCCCTCACTGTCACTCAGCCCTCACTGTCACTCAGCTCTCACTCAGCCCTCACTGTCCCTCACCCCTTACTGTCCCTCTGCTTACTCATCTTTCCTCGACCAACTCGGCTTACTCATCCTCCTCACACGGGGTCAAACGACAAGCAGGATCACACGAGGTCAAAAGGGGTCACACGGTGACACACCGCCATAGTGACAGTATTGGGCAACGTCACTCATCCTGTGAGTGGACACACCGCCATAGTGACAGTATTGGGCAGCGTCACTCATCCTGTGAGTGGACACACCGCCACAGTGACAGTATTGGACAGCGCCACTCATCCTGTGAGTGGACACACCGCCACAGTGACAGTATTGGGCAGCGCCACTCATCCTGTGAGTGGACACACCGCCACAGTGACAGTATTGGGCAGCGCCACTCATCCTGTGAGTGGACACACCGCCATAGTGACAGTATTGGGCAGCGCCACTCATCCTGTGAGTGAACACTCCACGATAGTGACAGTATTGGGCAGCGTCACTCATCCTGTGAGTGGATACACCGCCATAGTGACAGTATTGGGCAGCGCTACTCATCCTGTGAGTGGACACACCGCCATAGTGTCAGTATTGGGCAGCGCCACTCATCCTGTGAGTGAACACTCCACCATAGTGACAGTATTGGGCAGCGTCACCCATCCTGTGAGTGGATACACCGCCATAGTGACAGTATTGGCCAGCGCCACTCATCCTGTGAGTGGACACACCGCCATAGTGACAGTATTGGCCAGCGCCACTCATCCTGTGAGTGGACACACCGCCATAGTGACAGTATTGGCCAGCGCCACTCATCCTGTGAGTGGACACACCGCCATAGCAGCATGTACAACACTCCTCAATAGGAAGAAAACCCGCTGGGTTGTTCATCCTGTCACTTGTACCCAGATATATCTTGGACTTGCCTAACTGTTTTGGTCTTCCTGTGGTGTGCCTTATTATTTCTGTTCAGTATTTCCTGGTCAGCATTTCCTATTAAATTTGTCCTGTTCAGTATTTAATTGTTCAAGTGTTCAAAATTGTTCATTCATTCTCTCTCCAAGTCGTTACCTCTGTTCAGTTACATTGTTTCTCTCCTGCCTGCGCTCTAGGGAATACCAATTTATAAATTGTCAGCCGTCCTAATAATGTAGATGTTTTATTGAGTGGATTCAAGCGGTAAGACCTTTGCACGTTCTCCAGGTCAACAATTTCTCCAGTTCTGAATGGGACTGTTAGTGCGCAGTGTCTCCCTTGGTTATTTCGGGGCTTAGCGTCCCCGCGGCCCGGTCCTCAACCAGACCTCCTGGTTGCCGGACTGGTCAACCAGGCTGTTTGTTGGATGCGGCTGCTCGCAGCCTGACGTATGAGTCACAGTCTGGTTGATCAGGTATCTTTTTGAGGTGTTTATCGAGCTGTCTCTTGAACACTGTGAGGGGTCGGCCAGTTACGCCCCTTATGTGTAGTAGTGGAAGCGTGTTTTTTTTTATAAAGTCTCGGGCCTCTGATGTTGATAGTTTTCTCTCAGAGTACCTGTTGCACTTCTGCTTTTCAACGGGGGTATTCTGCACATCCTGCCATGCCTTCTGGTCTCATGTGCTGTTATTTCTGTGTGCAGGTTTGGGACCAGCCACTCTACTATTTTCCACGTGTAGATTATTATGTATCTCTCCCGCCTGCGCTCAAGAGAATACAGATTTAGGCTCTTTAGTCGGTCCTAATAGTTTAGATGTTTTACTGAGTGGATTTTAGCAGTAAAAGTTCTCTGAACGCTCTCCAGGTTAGCAATTCCTCCAGCTTTGAAAGCGGCTGTCATTGTGCAGCAGTACTCCACTCTACAGTATTAGTGTATTCAACAGTATTTTCAAGACTAGCGTCTTGAATATCATCATCATCGGCATAGCATCTCTAGTGTGAAAGGTTCTTGTTATGCAACCAGTAATTTTTTTTCATTTGTGACGGCTACTTTATTGTGTTCTTTAAAGGTAAGGTTTCCGACACGAGTACACTTAAGAGTGAACTGGCTGGCGGTAGGCGAGTGATTGATGTGTAGTGTTTCAGCTGTGTCTAATATTTTGTCATCGTGTCTGTCGATTATTACAGTGTTGTCACTAGACACACCACAGGTTCTGTGCTTGAGGTCAGAGCAGCACAGAAACCTTTTGTGCACAACCAGACAGGTACTCGTGGTTGACAGCTGCATTTGTTCATCTGAGCCACAGTAATGCAGGCTGACCACGTGGTCCCGGGGCGATGTGTAGCCAGGACACACAGGTGGTGGTGCAGCCCGTCCTCCTAAAGCGTCCAAACGTCAATAAATTGTAATAAAGTGCCCTTATCCAAACCTTCCAGAGGGCCTAAAACAGAAAACGGGACAGTATATCAATTTCGCGAGCCGCAACAATTTTCTAGCTCAATTGCTGGACCTTAGGTAGAGTATACGTCAAAATACGACTTTCTGTTAGGAGGGGGATCTGGGTGGTGATGGCAAGAGGTGCAGGAGACCCGGTGGTCTGGGCGCGGTGTAGGTGGTGCCTACACAATGGTGTAGGCACCACCTACACCATTGTGTAGGTGGTGGTGACCTCAGGACGCGGGGCGCCTCCTGCAGGAGCTGGCTCAGTGTCCCCTCCCAAGACCCACGGGGTGATGACCTCTCTTAACACCTTGCTCTAATTTCTTCCTTTAGGTTACTAACGAGGGACGTGAACCTTTTGAGTCAGAGAAGCTGTTGACTTCAAGATTGCTGTCACTACAATATTGTAATATGGGTCTGAGTGTACATGGTAATCCCTGGCCTGGAGAATGGACGCGCCAACAAAAACCTGCTTTTTTTCATTAGGTGAGGCTTCTTGGCCCGCCTCCCCCAGGTGAGGCTCCCTGGCTCGCCTCCCCCAGGTGAGGCTCCCTGGCTCGCCTCCCCCAGGTGAGGCTTCCTGGCCCGCCTACCCCAGGCGAGGCTTCCTGGCCCGCCTCCCCCAGGCGAGGCTTCCTGGCCCGCCTCCCCCAGGTGAGGCTCCCTGGCCCGCCTCCCCCAGGTGAGGCTCCCTGGCTCGCCTCCCCCAGGTGAGGCTCCTTGGCCCGCCTCCCCCCGGTGAGGCTCCTTGGCCCGCCTACCCCAGGCGAGGCTTCTTGGCCCGCCTCCCCCAGGTGAGGCTCCCTGGCTCGCCACCCCCAGGCGAGGCTCCCTGGCTCGCCTCACCCAGGCGAGGCTCCCTGGCTCGCCTCCCCCAGGCGAGGCTCCCTGGCTCGCCACCCCCAGGCGAGGCTCCCTGGCTCGCCACCCCCAGGCGAGGCTCCCTGACTCGTCTCCCCCAGGCGAGGCTCCCTGGCTCGCCTCCCCCAGGCGAGGCTAATGGCTGGGTGAGAACTAAGCATCTAAGGCCAGGCCCTTTTTTATCAGGGAGTAGAACAGCAACACTGAGGGCCAGTGGTGCCCAACCGCTTTGGTCTCACAGCCAAGTTTTCTAATACTCAAAAGACCTGCAACCTTCGGCCCAACATTGAATATAATATGATCAATGTTCACTCCAGGACCAGTGGGGGCCCTGGAGTGTTGTGTGACCAGTGGGGGCCCTGGAGTGTTGTGTGACCAGTGGGGGCCCTGGAGTGTTGTGTGACCAGTGGGGGCCCTGGAGTGTTGTGTGACTAGTGGGGGCCCTGGAGTGTTGTGTGACCAGTGGGGGCCCTGGAGTGTTGTGTGACCAGTGGGGGCCCTGGAGTGTTGTGTGACCAGTGGGGGCCCTGGAGTGTTGTGTGACCAGTGGGGGCCCTGGAGTGTTGTGTAACCAGCGGGGGCCCCCTGGAGTGTTGTGTGACCAGTGGGGGCCCTGGAGTGTTGTGTGACCAGTGGGGGCCCTGGAGTGTTGTGTGACCAGCGGGGGCCCTGGAGTGTTGTGTGACCAGCGGGGGCCCTGGAGTGTTGTGTGACCAGCGGGGGCCCTGGAGTGTTGTGTGACCAGCGGGGGCCCTGGAGTGTTGTGTGACCAGCGGGGGCCCTGGAGTGTTGTATGACCAGTGGGGGGCCCTGGAGTGTTGTGTGACCAGCGGGGGCCCTGGAGTGTTGTGTGACCAGTGGGGGCCCTGGAGTGTTGTGTGGCCAGCGGGGGTCCTGGAGTGTTGTGTGACCAGCGGGGGCCCTGGAGTGTTGTGTGACCAGTGGGGGCCCTGGAGTGTTGTGTGACCAGCGGGGGCCCCCTGGAGTGTTATGTGACCAGCGGGGGCCCTGGAGTGTTGTGTGACCAGCGGAGGCCCTGGAGTGTTGTGTGACCAGCGGGGGCCCTGGAGTGTTGTGTGGCCAGCGGGGGGCCTGGAGTGTTGTGTGACCAGCGGGGGGGCCCTGGAGTGTTGTGTGACCAGCGGGGGCCCTGGAGTGTTGTGACCAGTGGGGGCCCTAGAGTGTTGTGTGACCAGCGGGGGGCCTGGAGTTTTGTGTGGCCAGCGGGGGCCCAGGAGTGTTGTGTGGCCAGCGGGGGCCCTGGAGTGTTGTGTGACCAGTGGGGGCCCTGGTGTGTTGTGTGGCCAGCGGGGGCCCCCTGGAGTGTTGTGTGACCAGCGGGGGGGCCCTGGAGTGTTGTGTGGCCAGTGGGGGCCCCTGGAGTGTTGTGTGGCCAGCGGGGGGGCCCTGGAGTGTTGTGTGACCAGCGGGGGCCCTGGAGTGTTGTGTGACCAGCGGGGGCCCTGAAGTGTTGTGTGACCAGCGGGGGCCCTGGAGTGTTGTGTGACCAGCGGGGGCCCTGGAGTGTTGTGTGACCAGCGGGGGGGCCCTGGAGTGTTGTGTGACCAGCGGGGGGGCCCTGGAGTGTTGTGTGACCAGCGGGGGCCCTGGAGTGTTGTGTGACCAGCGGGGGCCCTGGAGTGTTGTGTGACCAGCGGGGGCCCTGGAGTGTTGTGTGACCAGCGGGGGCCCTGGAGTGTTGTGTGACCAGCGGGGGCCCTGGAGTGTTGTGTGACCAGCGGGGGCCCTGGAGTGTTGTGTGACCAGTAGGGGCCCTGGAGTGTTGTGTGACCAGTGGGGGCCCTGGAGTGTTGTGTGACCAGCGGGGGCCCTGGAGTGTTGTGTGGCCAGCGGGGGCCCTGGAGTGTTGTGTGGCCAGCGGGTGGCCTGGAGTGTTGTGTGACCAGCGGGGGGGGGCCCTGGAGTGTTGTGTGACCAGCGGGGGCCCTAGAGTGTTGTGTGACCAGCGGGGGCCCTGGAGTGTTGTGTGACCAGCGGGGGGGCCCTGGAGTGTTGTGTGACGAGCGGGGGCCCTGGAGTGTTGTGTGACGAGCGGGGGCCCTGGAGTGTTGTGTGACCAGCGGGGATCCTGGAGTGTTGTGTGACCAGCGGGGGGCCCTGGAGTGTTGTGTGGCCAGTGGGAGCCCCTGGAGTGTTGTGTGGCCAGTGGGGGCCCCTGGAGTGTTGTGTGGCCAGTGGGGGCCCTGGAGTGTTGTGTGACCAGCGGGGGAGCCCTGGAGTGTTGTGTGGCCAGCGGGGGGGCCCTGGAGTGTTGTGTGGCCAGCGGGGGGGCCCTGGAGTGTTGTGTGACCAGCGGGGGGGCCCTGGAGTGTTGTGTGACCAGCGGGGGGGCCCTGGAGTGTTGTGTGACCAGCGGGGGCCCTGGAGTGTTGTGTGACCAGCGGGGGCCCTGGAGTGTTGTGTGACCAGCGGGGGCCCTGGAGTGTTGCGTGACCAGCGGGGGCCCCCTGGAATGTTGTGTGACCAGCGGGGGAGCCCTGGAGTGTTGTGTGGCCAGTGGGGGCCCTGGAGTGTTGTGTGACCAGCGGGGGCCCTGGAGTGTTGTGTGACCAGCGGGGGCCCTGGAGTGTTGTGTGACCAGCGAGGGCCCTGGAGTGTTGTGTGACCAGCGGGGGCCCTGAGGGCCACTGTCCTCCACCTCCCTAACTTGCATATTTTGCATGTTCATTACAGCGCGGGGATCTCTACTACACCTCTCCCCCTTCTCCCCCCCCCCCTCTTCCTCTTCCTTCTCTCCCTCCTCTTCCCCCTCTTCCCCCTCTCCCCCCTCTCCCTCCTCCCCCTCTCCCCATCTCCACTCTCCCAGCAGAAAGCATTAATATCATCCAATCGTAATTGAGTTTCCACTTGGCCAGTCAACCAGTCTGCAACATTAAAGCAATTGAATTAACGAATCACCTTTAAGTGGCTCACCATTTTTTCTCTCATTAGAGGAAAATCACATTAAATTTTGTGGTGGTGTCCGGGGACGTGTCGTGCTGACGGCCCGGTGACGTGTCGTGCTGACGGCCCGGTGACGTGTCGTGCTGACGGCCCGGTGACGTGTCGTGCTGACGGCCCGGTGACGTGTCGTGCTGACGGCCCGGTGACGTGTCGTGCTGACGGCCCGGTGACGTGTCGTGCTGACGGCCCGGTGACGTGTCGTGCTGACGGCCCGGTGACGTGTCGTGCTGACGGCCCGGTGACGTGTCGTGCTGACGGCCCGGTGACGTGTCGTGCTGACGGCCCGGTGACGTGTCGTGCTGACGGCCCGGTGACGTGTCGTGCTGACGGCCCGGTGACGTGTCGTGCTGACGGCCCGGTGGTGACGTGTGTCGTGGTGACGGCCCGGTGGTGACGTGTGTCGTGGTGACGGCCCGGTGGTGACGTGTGTCGTGGTGACGGCCCGGTGGTGACGTGTGTCGTGGTGACGGCCCGGTGGTGACGTGTGTCGTGGTGACGGCCCGGTGGTGACGTGTGTCGTGGTGACGGCCCGGTGGTGACGTGTGTCGTGGTGACGGCCCGGTGGTGACGTGTGTCGTGGTGACGGCCCGGTGGTGACGTGTGTCGTGCTGACGGCCCGGTGGTGACGTGTGTCGTGCTGACGGCCCGGTGGTGACGTGTGTCGTGCTGACGGCTCGGTGGTGACGTGTGTCGTGCTGACGGCTCGGTGGTGACGTGTGTCGTGCTGACGGCTCGGTGGTGACGTGTGTCGTGCTGACGGCTCGGTGGTGACGTGTGTCGTGCTGACGGCTCGGTGACGTGACGGCGGCCGATTTCATTTCATTTCAGGCGCCAGGAGCTTATGGCTTGGGGCTGTGGCTTAACACACTGGCTTCACCAAGCTTTTACTCTGCCCCTTACGAAACCAATGCATCTTTCCACAATCACAGCACCTGTGTTTATAATATTTTAGCAGTTTCCGAGCGTGGAAAATTCACAACGCTAGGTTATTATTGTTATAAACAACCTCGCAGCATTTCGGCGCTCATACGTGGTTTAATAAGTCTAAACAGCACCGCCATGATTGAGGGAAGATGCACAGGTTTCGTAAGAGGCTGAGTAAATACTTGACGATTCCTGGTCGTGATTATTTAAGAGATCGCGGACCTCATGGTACCAAGCCCCCCTCCCCATGTGATGCAATGATTTTGAGAGCACGGACGTTAGACGCTTAATAGTGTGCGCAGCGCTGTGTGTAGGGATTGTATCATATAACATCATCGGATACCAAGAAATAATCTTGAGACAACACCACAAAGTAACAGAGGCAACCTCATAAATGCTCTTGACAATATACACTGGGAATCTGAGTTCAATAAGACACAATATATTCCTTAACTGACGTCTTCCTGAGGAACACCTTGAGCCTCTACACCACTCACTGTCCTCTCCTCACCAAGGGCAGTACCGGCCCAGACATTAGACAACTTATTCACAAGTGGCTAGTTAAAGCAATTGACAAGAAACACGAATATGAAAAAAACCCTAGGTTTTGCCTAGTTACAAAAGACGTAGTAGAGATATACTCATCAATGCTTACCAGTTTAGAAGATCTAAACTATCCTGTTTTGAGATTAGATTCAAAGAAGAAAAGGGAAAAACGGAAAAGCATATGGAAAACCATCTCTAACATCCTAGGATTTGTATTATTTTATATTTTATTTTATTTTATTTTATTTTATTTATATGTACAAGAGTTATTACATTCTTGTACAGTCACAAGCACGCATAGCGTTTCGGGCAGGTCCTTAATCCTTATTTTCCCCAGAATACGACCCGACAAATAGTTATAACAACCAGGTACCCATTCACTGCTGAGTGAACAGAGCCTACAGTTAAGGTTTGGCGCCCTGTCAATCTCCCTTCCCCCGGCCAGGACCCAGGTACTAAAGCAGATCTAAATACCAATCACATACCAAACAGATTAAACTTGCTGAACATGGTTACACACTTGCCACAGACTTGGAAACTACAACTGAATTTAATAGTTTTCCATCAATAGGTGTTGCTCTTGCTAGAAAAACCCCGGAGACCCAGACACATGTTACTACATAACTCCCCGGCAGCTGTCCTAACTCTCTACTCCTCCTACCAGTCAGCCCGGCACACATTATATCCACAATTCATTAACGTAAAACCATAGCTGGGAACATTATTGAGATGCCAACTGTGCTGTATAAGAGTGCTGCTCATGCCCTTGCACCAGCCATAGTTCTATTTCTCAACAAATCATTTAAGTGTCATACTTTTGCTGATACTCTTAACAATGCAAGAGTTGCTGCACTTCACAAAGGAGGTAATACAGCTGGCACAAACAATTACAGACCAATAACAAGCTAGGCGATATTATCAAAGTTATTTGACAATTAATATACCCACAGCTTGTCTTCTACCTTGTCAAATTCAAAATTAGTAGTTTTAGCCAGTTTGGCTTCCGATCCCTAAAGAGTAACAATGATGCCATTTTTAGTTTGCTTAATATAATCTACGCAGACCTTGACCAAAAATAAATTCACAAATGGTCTCTTCATTGGCCTAAAAAAAAAAGGCTTTTGATAATGTAAACAATAACTACATACCCACCTCTTGAATGGCATCACTGTGGAATCCGAGGCCTTGCTCTGAACTATATAACATTACACACCAATATGTGGTCATCAGTGACATAACCTTTCTTTATAATTAACCATAGAGTCACAGGACAGCATCTTAGAACGTCTCCCATTTCATATATTCATCAATGACTTACCAACTGTCTCTAATATTCTTGAAATTTAAATAAGTTTACTCAGGTATAAATACACACAAAGGAATGAAGTAGCTCAATCTATTCTAACCCCGTTCAGTACAACGTGTTCATATATATATATATATATAAATAATATAGTGTGTGTGTGTGTATATATCACGAAAATAAACACATGATTAAAAATGTGACAGTGTCAGACCACGGAGGAAAATTGAAACAGGAATTTCCTTAAGTACTTTCATATATTAATACATCTTCAGAAGGAGTCACTCACTCCTTCTGAAGATGTATTAATATACGAAAGTACTTAAGGAAATTCCCGTTTCAATTTTCCTCCGTGGTCTGACACTGTCATATATATGTGTATATAATCACACACACTCACAAACAATAAGCATATTACCAAACATTCTGAGTGATAAACATATATATTTGTTCAAACATTCTTAAACAATACTATTTCCTGACGATACTGTCTTAATCTCCTTCAACCACAACCCACACACACACTAAATAATATTGTAAATAACGAGTTAAAAAAAAGTCCCCTCATGGAGGTCAGCCAAACACACTAAACTCATAAAAGGCCTACTACATTTTATTTTGAAACAAATCATCAAAGCAAATTCACTTTGATATGGACAATGTCAACATAAATAGTAAAAATGAGGGAAAGTCTCTTGGCCTATATATAGACCAGAGACTTCAGTACCCACATACAACACAGCCAGAAAAGTCTGTAATATTGACGGTATACTCTCAAAAATCAGATATTATGTTCCGCACTCTGCTCTGTATACACGATACACATCGTTAATCTGTCCCTATCTTTCATACGGTATCTGTGCTTGGGGTTCAACTACTGCAAACTACCTGAAGTCCATCATCACCCAGGAAAAATCTGCAATCAGAACTATAACGAACTGTTTAATGTTTAAATCCGTAAGCATGCTAAATATACACTCACTCCACGCATTCTCTAATGCTATTTACACTTATAAAAACCTTATTCTTAGATTCTAATCCTGTTTTGAAACTCTTAATTTATGTAGAACTCAAGGTCACCACACCAGAAATAAATATCTCTGATATTCCTAGAGTCAGGCTAAATCTGTGCAAACATTCCTTATTAATAAACGGGCCCATTATAACTCGCTCCCTAATGAATAAAAAAAATTCCCAACCTGTACTTTATTAAAAAATAAAACCAAAAACTGTCAAATTTTCTTCTAATATTTTCCCACCTTGTGCTGCTGTCACTGTATCTTGTGCTTCCCACTCACCTAATTTAGTACTTAAGACATACAACTTCATAAGTATAATGTATTCTGGCATTATATAATGTAGCCAGGCATTCAAATTTTGATACAAAATACCCATGACCTTTATTGATTAGCTTACGGGTCTGCCGGAAACGCTACGAGTGTTAGCGACTTTGCAAGAATATAAGACAATCACCCATGTATGTCCCTTCACGACCAGATGTACCTGTATACATAAAATAATAGTAGACATCCTTCAGTCTCAGGAGACTATTGTGTTGCGTTCTGGTTGTCGGTCTGGAGTGGCCTCACCAGGGCGCAAAGCCAGGGTAGGTTGATACGGAGGAGAAGCTGTTACCCAGGCAGCAGGTTCCCCCCTCTCCACGGCGCCGAAGGTCTCCAATGGAAAGGCAAACGCCAATACGATTGGTTCTAGCGCCTTCGAAGGAACTGAGTGTTCCTGCGACGTGCCAGCCAAAGTTAGACACACTATAGTAATGGGGATGAAGGAATGATAATGAAGGTAATAATTGAGGAAATGTTTTCACTGATATTGGCCCCAAGCCTATTACTTAATCCGGAATGTTTGTAAATCCATTTCATGGTATAATCTTGGGACAGATGCGGAGCTGGAGAAAGACGGCTTTACCACACTATTCCCGCTTGCGTCATTTCCTTCCTGTATGAAAGTTGTTTACGAGAGGCAGTTGGAGAAGTTCCTACAAGAAGCCCCCACGACCATCCGAGTTGTAATGTATATGCGGCCTGTAAGGTTGCTGCTAACAACAGTCTTGCAGATCAAGGTCTCGCGCGACAAACCTGGCCACAGACCGGGTTTAGGGCGAGAAGCTTCAGGCAACCTTTCCCAGAGAAACCTTTGTCTAATTTTATACACGACACAAGCATAGCGTGGAGTCCTATTAATGTTGAGGAATTAATCAAGTTCTGTCATTCGAGAGTAGCAAGGTACTTTGAGAGCTGCCAGCAGGGGACTTGTGAAGATGGCTTGTGCGGCCGGGGTTGTGAAGGTGGCTTGGGCGGCCAGGGTGGTGAAGGCGGCTTGGGCGGCCGGGGTGGTGAAGGTGGCTTGGGCGGCCGGGGTGGTGAAGGTGGCTTGGGCGGCCGGGGTTGTGAAGGTGGCTTGGGCGGCCGGGGTGGTGAAGGTGGCTTGGGCGGCCGGGGTGGTGAAGGTGGCTTGGGCGGCCGGGGTGGTGAAGGTGGCTAGGGCGGCCGGGGTGGTGAAGGTGGCTTGGGCGGCCGGGGTGGTGAAGGTGGCTTGGGCGGCCGGGGTGGTGAAGGTGGCTTGAGCGGCCGGGGTTGTGAAGGTGGCTTGGGCGGCCGGGGTTGTGAAGGTGGCTTGGGCGGCCAGGGGTTGTGAAGATGGCTTGGGCGGCCAGGGGGTTGTGAAGGTGGCTTGGGCGGCCAGGGGGTTGTGAAGGTGGCTTGGGCGGCCGGGGTTGTGAAGGTGGCTTGGGCGGCCGGGGTTGTGAAGGTGGCTTGGGCGGCCGGGGTTGTGAAGGTGGCTTGGGCGGCCGGGGTTGTGAAGGTGGCTTGGGCGGCCGGGGTTGTGAAGGTGGCTTGGGCGGCCGGGGTGGTGAAGGTGGCTTGGGCGGCCGGGGTTGTGAAGGTGGCTTGGGCGGTCTGGGGGTTGTGAAGGTGGCTTGGGCGGCCAGGGGTTGTGAAAGTGGCTTGGGCGGCCAGGGGTTGTGAAGGTGGCTTGGGCGGCCAGAGGTTGTGAAGGTGGCTTGGGCGGCCGGGGTTGTGAAGGTGGCTTGGGCGGCCGGGGTGGTGAAGGTGGCTTGGGCGGCCGGGGTGGTGAAGGTGGCTTGGGCGGCCGGGGTTGTGAAGGTGGCTTGGGCGGTCTGGGGGTTGTGAAGGTGGCTTGGGCGGCCAGGGGTTGTGAAGGTGGCTTGGGCGGCCGGGGTTGTGAAGGTGGCTTGGGCGGCCAGAGGTTGTGAAGGTGGCTTGGGCGGCCGGGGTTGTGAATGTGACGGGGGCGTGGGCGGGCGTGTGGTGGGAGAGTGGGGCGTGTCATGGAGTACAATGCACAGTGAATGTAATACAGGTATGAATGACGACTCTTGTAATTAATCCCAAGCTGAATAATGATGTCGCTGACTTCTTTGCATGTCGATGAATAATATTGGTTCTAATGTGTGTTTTCTTCTCCAGGTTGGTGTTGGGCAGCCGACTCTCCAGGTAGGCGAGGGCGCGGATGCAACCTGCATTGTGGTAATTGATGTATTGGAACTCTGTCTATCTTTGTCATATCTAAAGCATCATATCAAAAGAAAAAAAAAAATTCTCCTGCCCTGCATTCGAAGAACTTTGAACGAATCCACAAGGGCCGTGACGAATATTCGAACAAGCGTCCGAGAGCATTCTAGACGCTGTCTTAATCGACTGAGCTACGACAGGGTATCTACCATGTCGTAGCTCAATCGATTAAGGCAGCGGCTGGGATGCCCGCGGACGCAGATTCGAATCCTCGTCACGGCCCTTGTGGATTTGTTCATTTGATACATCACGCTATTGTGATTTCTGTGTGTAACTTTGAACGAAATTCAACAAAATTGTCTGTGGCTTCTACATTTGATAGGAGAAATTCCATGTAAACTAATATAAGTGTGTGTGACAGTACGAGGTTATAGGCCACATGCTTGGGAACAGCTTCACTCAATTTTTTCCCAGTAATGGCTGTTGGGAACGTGCACAACATGGGTTGGTTTGAGAGAAAGCATTGTTAAGTGAGTAATTATAATACTTACTCTTTAAACACACACAGGCTTATAATTTCTTTTTTCCTTAGACTCTGTGAATAATGTATTGATGACACGATTTTGTTCTTAGTGTTGTAGATTAGTGATATTGTAGGAGAGAGGGAAGAGGAGGAGTGGGAGCAGTGACAGGAGGGGGGGGGGGATGGGGTATGAATATGGGGGACGGAGGTAGGGGGGACATGGGGTATGAATATGGGGGACGGAGGTAGGGGGGACATGGGGTATGAATATGGGGGACGGAGGTAGGGGGGACATGGGGTATGAATATGGGGGACGGAGGTAGGGGGGACATGGGGTATGAATATGGGGGACGGAGGTAGGGGGGACATGGGATGGAGGAATAGGAGAGGGGAAGTAAGCACAGTCCTGGGCATCGCCGGGTATCAGTTCTATATGTTATATTGGGCTCCAGGTTGTGCTTTACCTTGACCATTAACTTTTATTCCAGTCATCCATAACATGATCACCATCTTCTGTTGTATAATCTGAAAATGAAGACTTTTAGCACCTTTTCTATTATTTTTGTTCCTCGTCATTACTCTCATCTCTCTTACTCTGGTCTGAGCATTCGTGTCATGTCCTGTGGTCTTCAAGATGCACCTCCTGCCACGGGCATTTTCTTACATTTCTTGTTTCTTTGCTGGCGCGATCAGACACCAGGGGCCAGATTCACGAAGCAGTTACGCAACCACTTACGAACTTTACATCTTTTCTCAGTTTTTGGCGGCTTTGTTTACAATTATTAAACAGTTAATGAGCTCCGAAGCACCAGGAGGCTGTTTATAACAATAACAGCAGTTGATTGGGAAGTTTTCAGTCTTGTAAACGGTTTAATAAATGTAACCAAAGGCGTCAAAGATTGAGGAAAGATGTACACGTTCGTAAGTGCTTGGGTAACTGCTTCGTGAATCTGGCCCCTGGTTCTCATGTGAGGAACACTCGAGCCTCACATTTGACACTCACACAATCAGATCCATTCTAGGCTATGGAGCCCCCGCCCTCATCACACACTCTAAAGAACAAGAAAATCCTAGAAACTGTGTGGGGGAGCCGACCTGTGAGATTTATATTTATTTAATTTATTTGAATTTATTTAGAATTTATATTTACATTAATTTATATATTTCGATAGCAAATTGTGTGATGGTTTAAGTGGACTGTATTTTTGCAAATTCTCACAAATCGACTCCTTTACACATTAAGGGTGGGGTGGGGGGTATATTATATGTGTAATCAATCAAAATTGAATGACTAAACATTCACTACAGTATCAGACTACATATATTAGTAATTAAAATAGGGAGACCTTATCTTATTGTAGGTAGGCCTGGTTCACCAGGAATAAATAAGGTTGATGACTCCATATATTCCTGGTGATTGAGGCTGGCATCAACACCATGTACTGGTGTGCCAAGTAACTGTTCGGCTTCCTCTTCAATTGTTCTTGTCATAGGGCACCTGCAATAATAGTATTGATATATATATATATATATATATATATATATATATATATATATATATATATATATATATATATATATATATATAATTTTTTTTTTTTTTTTTTATCCATATATATATATATATATATACCCCATATATACATATATATATATATATATATATATATATATATATATATATATAACAGCTATATCAGAGGAAATATTGGTATATTAAAGAAAGAGGTGAGAATATTACTGTGGGCTGGTCACTGCCCCTCGTGCTAACGGGTCGTCCTATATATACCTGACATAACTGGCCAGGAATGTAAAGATAATAAACGGGTTCCAGTAATACACTTTCCTTATAGTAGACGTAGTTGGAGTTGAGAGTAACTCCGTTGTCCAAGGGAATTTATTGGAGCTGTTCTGCTCCAGCGACCTGTTGTTAAAATTAACAATGGCTGCCTACTGAGGCCTCCCTCCCACTGAGGCCTCCCTCCCACTGAGGCCTCCCTCCCACTGAGGCCTCCCTCCCACTGAGGCCTCCCTCCCACTGAGGCCTTCCTCCCACTGAGGCCTCCCTCCCACTGACGCCTCCCTCCCACTGAGGCCTCCCTCCCACTGAGGCCTCCCTCCCACTGAGGCCTCCCTCCCACTGAGGCCTCCCTCCCACTGAGGCCTCCCTCCCACTGAGGCCTCCCTCCCACTGAGGCCTTCCTCCCACTGAGGCCTCCCTCCCACTGAGGCCTCCCTCCCACTGAGGCCTCCCTCCCACTGACGCCCTGGCTCTCTTGTCCAGATGTTAGTATTTTGAGGTTATCTTGAGATGATTTCGGGGCTTAACGTCTCCGGGGCCCGATCCATCTTTCAGGCTTCCTTCTTGTTACACACCCCAAGGAAGCAGCCCGTAGCAGCTGTCTAACTCCCAGATACCTATTTACTGCTGGGTAACACGGGCATCAAGGTGAAAGAAACATTTTGCCCATCTGTCTCCGCCTCCACCAGGGATAGAACCAGGAACCTCAGGACTACAAATCCGAAGCGCTGTTTACTCATCTGTCAGGCGCAACAGTAAGTGATAGAAAGGTCACATTTACTCTATTTTTGCTACTAATAATTAAGTTAATTCAAGTGAGATGTTTTTATGATGATAAGTCTCGAGACTGCTGTATTACCAATAATTCCCAGCAGAATAGCTGGTGAATTTAATAGCGACATGGCAGTGATATCCCGTTTTCTATTGACGGAAAATTCCACTATAGCCAACTAGAAGGTGAAGGGACGACGACGTTTCGGTCCGTCCTGGACATTCTCAAGTCACAATCGACTTGAGAATGGTCCAGGACGGACCGAAACGTCGTCCCTTCACCTTCTGGTGTGTAGTCTGGTCAACATACTTTAGCCACATTATTGTGACTAATCGCCTGCATATCGGCAACATTTTCTATGGGTTAACTTGTTAACACAACCCAGTAGGTATCTGCCTATTGTACTGAATATTAGTAAACAGTGTCAGGTTTTCCGACCGACTGTACAAAACAGAGCCACAAGGAGCATCGCAGGGGCACCACAATAGACGGAAACTGAAAATTTATTCCTTGAGATAAACTTTAAGTCACTTGGAACTAGAATTCAACCCCTAACAGCATCCCTGGCGGTCAAGACCGTTACACCCGGTGACGATGTTGCTTCCAGAAGAGGCAGGCACAAGTTGCAGTGACCCCAACCCTCCTACAGCACCACGAGCAGCGGATGACTGAACTAACTGACGACTTAAAACATCATCGTGTGTTTTAACATCTTCGAACAGGATGGTACCCGCACCAGGCCACAGGACAAGAAGCCACCGGGCCACAGGACAAGAAGCCACCGGGCCACAGGACAAGAAGCCACCGGGCCACAGGACAAGAAGCCACCGGGCCACAGGACAAGAAGCCACCGGGCCACAGGACAAGAAGCCACCGGGCCACAGGACAAGAAGCCACCGGGCCACAGGACAAGAAGCCACCGGGCCACAGGACAAGAAGCCACCGGGCCACAGGACAAGAAGCCACCGGGCCACAGGACAAGAAGCCACCGGGCCACAGGACAAGAAGCCACCGGGCCACAGGACAAGCAGCCACCGGGCCACAGGACAAGAAGCCACCGGGCCACAGGACAAGAAGCCACCGGGCCACAGGACAAGAAGCCACCGGGCCACAGGACAAGAAGCCACCGGGCCACAGGACAAGAAGCCACCGGGCCACAGGACAAGAAGCCACCGGGCCACAGGACAAGAAGCCACCGGGCCACAGGACAAGAAGCCACCGGGCCACAGGACAAGAAGCCACCGGGCCACAGGACAAGAAGCCACCGGGCCACAGGACAAGAAGCCACCGGGCCACAGGACAAGAAGCCACCGGGCCACAGGACAAGAAGCCACCGGGCCACAGGACAAGAAGCCACCGGGCCACAGGACAAGAAGCCACCGGGCCACAGGACAAGAAGCCACCGGGCCACAGGACAAGAAGCCACCGGGCCACAGGACAAGAAGCCACCGGGCCACAGGACAAGAAGCCACCGGGCCACAGGACAAGAAGCCACCGGGCCACAGGACAAGAAGCCACCGGGCCACAGGACAAGCCACCGGGCCACAGGACAACAAGCCACAAGCCGGCACCATCGTGAACTACTCGTCCCGTAGAGCTGAGATTAAACCAACCAAAATCAAGGGAGGAAATGTATCGCGCACATCGTCTCAAAGCCGAAGCTGAAGTGTAGTAGTGTGGAGGAGCCGCAATATACCCGCCAACACGGCTTCATAATCCACGGCCGGCGCCTCGCTAGACGAACAATCCACTCGTGGAGCGGCAGCTTCCTCCTCGCCCTCATCTTACACCCAACAAGGAGTGAGGAACAATACCTCTCAAGTTTTGGAGGACCAAGAATCACCCTCGTAGCTTAGTTCTGTAGCCTAGTTTCCTCAGTGTAGAGGCGGGGAAGTTCATTAGGGGGCAGGGCAGGATAATCAACCAGGAATCTAATAAACTTTATGTTAAATTGCTCTGAATATTGACGTTACAATTCTGACCAGTAAGTAATTTGAAAGGTCATAGAATCTTTCTTCGACTTTCTTTGAGAGTTTAATGCAAGTCGTTTACAGTTTCACTGTTAATTAATACCTATTCAAAAGTATGTGTAATTGTTTCGGTGTTTTGATTGTTGACATTTGAAAGCTAGAGGGACATTTGTCTTCTTGTGAGGATAAAAAGGGTTTAGCAGTTCGGTACTAAGTAATGAGACGGCATTCACTACTTATCGACAGCTTCGTGAGCTTGTGTGTGTTTAAGTAATTATCAGATGAAGGCGACAAGCTGGAAAGACTATGTAGCATCTCTGGAGGGATATATGTTGTTCCCTTGTACATCAACACATTGCCACTTGTGGGGGCTAAAGACTCCACCCTGAGGTGTTCCAAGCTCTAAGGCTGCAGAGTTACTACACTTAACTCCTCCTTGAAAGTGACTGGCGGTTCTGTTACTCGGGAACCGCCTGAGCCACGTCAGGCTTCCTGCAGCTACATATGAGACCAGTTGTGTTGTGATTGGTTCTCTGTTATCACGGCCACAATCCCCACATTTGCTTACCAGTCTGTGAATCCTGCGACCGCCCCCCCCCCCTATTATATGGTCTGTCAATCCTGCAACCCCCCCACCTTCTCTGGTCTGTGAGTCCCTCAATCTTCAACCTTAGTAGAAGCTCTTCATAAACCTCCCTCACGCGGCCCGGAATCTGAAACCTTAGAGAGTGAGACAACCTTACAAATCCCCATTTTGGCCCAAGAATCCCACACTTGTCCTCAGGTATATGAATCTCACAATCCCACACGGAGTCTCGGAATGTAATAATGCCCTCTCTTCACTCTCACCTATCCCCCCCCCCCAGGCCCCTCTCCCACATTCCCTCCCACAACCCATCTCTCCCCCCCCCCCCTTGCCTTATATATTCCCTCCCGTCCCCTCAGCTGCCGGAGGCGTGCTGGTCGACCCCCACAATATAAACCTCCCCAACCACCCCCACCCCGGCATACCTCCACGATTTCAGTAATGCTTTTTGTTTTGTACCACTTTGTTTATTTCCTTTTGTTCAACTCTCCTCATTTTAACGCGCCGCATTAGGGGCCTAAAAATGAATTAGCTGCACTCAGCTCCGGTTACTTGAGCACTTTTAATTAAGGTTTTTAAACCGATTATCATATTTATGTTACTCTTGAAGCTGCTTGTTCTATAACACACCTGAAGCAGTGACAACAGCCAGACTGGCGGCCGAGGCATTTATAGGTGTTTAATGAGCGCATTGTTCCCACCAGTCAGGTGTTTACACCAGTGATCCAGCGCCTCCAACTGATGGTAATTACAGCCGTCAGTCCCAGAATTAATTACCTCCAAGTTCATAATTATTTGTGTAGTCTTATGAGTAGAGGAGCGTGGGGAGGCGTCGATAGACGGCCGGTGATGGTGTGTGTGTGTGTGTGTGTGTGTGTGTGTGTGTGTGTGTGTGTGTACTGGTGACACTGGGACGCCACCCGCGACACTGGGACGCCCCCTGCGACACTGGGACGCCACCCGCGACACTGGGACGCCACCCGCGACACTGGGACGCCACCCGCGACACTGGGACGCCACCCGCGACACTGGGACGCCACCCACGACACTGGGACGCCACCCACGACACTGGGACGCCACCCACGACACTGGGACGCCACCGGGGACGCCACCCGCGACACTGGGACGCCACCCGCGACACTGGGACGCCACCGGGGACGCCACCCACGACACTGGGACGCCACCCACGACACTGGGACGCCACCGGGGACGCAACCCACGACACTGGGACGCCACCAACGACACTGGGACGCCACCAACGACACCGGGACGCCACCAACGACACCGGGACGCCACCCACGACACCGGGACGCCACCCACGACACTAGGACGCCACCGGGGACGCCACCCACGACACTGGGACGCCACCCACGACACTGGGACGCCACCCACGACACTGGGACGCCACCCACGACACTGGGACGCCACCCACGACACCGGGACGCCACCCACGACACCGGGACGCCACCCACGACACCGGGACGCCACCCGCGACACTGGGACGCCACCCACGACACCGGGACGCCAACCACGACACCGGGACGCCACCCGCGACACTGGGACGCCACCCACGACACTGGGACGCCACCCGCGACACTGGGACGCCACCCGCGACACTGGGACGCCACCCACGACACTGGGACGCCACCCACGACACTGGGACGCCACCCACGACACTGGGACGCCACCCACGACACTGGGACGCCACCCGCGACACTGGGACGCCACCCGCGACACTGGGACGCCACCCACGACACTGGGACGCCACCCACGACACCGGGACGCCACCCACGACACTGGGACGCCACCCGCGACACTGGGACGCCACCCGCGACACTGGGACGCCACCCACGACACCGGGACGCCACCCACGACACCACGACGCCACCCGCGACACTGGGACGCCACCCACGACACTGGGACGCCACCCGCGACACAGGGACGCCACCCGCGACACAGGGACGCCACCCACGACACCGGGACGCCACCCGCGACACTGGGACGCCACCCGCGACACTGGGACGCCACCCGCGACACTGGGACGCCACCCACGACACCGGGACGCCACCCACGACACTGGGACGCCACCTGCGACACTGGGACGCCACCCGCGACACTGGGACGCCACCCGCGACACTGGGACGCCACCCACGACACCGGGACGCCACCCACGACACCGGGACGCCACCCACGACACCGGGACGCCACCCACGACACTGGGACGCCACCCACGACACTGGGACGCCACCCACGACACTGGGACGCCACCCACGACACTGGGACGCCACCCACGACACTGGGACGCCACCCACGACACTGGGACGCCACCCACGACACTGGGACGCCACCCACGACACTGGGACGCCACCCACGACACTGGGACGCCACCCAAGACACTGGGACGCCACCCACGACACTGGGACGCCACCCACGACACTGGGACGCCACCCGCGACACTGGGACGCCACCCGCGACACTGGGACGCCACCCACGACACTGGGACGCCACCCACGACACTGGGACGCCACCGGGGACGCCACCCACGACACCGGGACGCCACCAACGACACCGGGACGCCACCCACGACACCGGGACGCCACCAACGACACCGGGACGCCACCCACGACACCGGGACGCCACCCACGACACCGGGACGCCACCCACGACACCGGGACGCCACCGGGACGCCACCCACGACACCGGGACGCCACCCACGACACTGGGACGCCACCCACGACACTGGGACGCCACCCACGACACTGGGACGCCACCCACGACACTGGGACGCCACCCACGACACTGGGACGCCACCCACGACACTGGGACGCCACCCATGACACTGGGACGCCACCCACGACACTGGGACGCCACCCACGACACTGGTACGCCACCCGCGACACTGGGACGCCACCCGCGACACTGGGACGCCACCCACGACACTGGGACGCCACCCACGACACTGGGACGCCACCGGGGACGCCACCCACGACACCGGGACGCCACCCACGACACCGGGACGCCACCCACGACACCGGGACGCCACCCACGACACCGGGACGCCACCCACGACACCGGGACGCCACCCACGACACCGGGACGCCACCCACGACACCGGGACGCCACCCACGACACCGGGACGCCACCCACGACACCGGGACGCCACCCACGACACCGGGACGCTACCCACGACACTGGGACGCCACCCACGACACCGGGACGCCACCCACGACACTGGGACGCCACCCACGACACCGGGACGCCACCCACGACACCGGGACGCCACCCACGACACCGGGACGCCACCCACGACACCGGGACGCCACCCACGACACCGGGACGCCACCCACGACACCGGGACGCCACCCACAACACCGGGACGCCACCGGGACGCCACCCACGACACCGGGACGCCACCCACGACACCGGGACGCTACCCACGACACCGGGACGCCACCCACGACACCTGGACGCCACCGGGGACGCCACCCACGACACCGGGACGCCACCCACGACACCGGGACGCCACCCACGACACCGGGACGCCACCGGGGACGCCACCCACGACACCGGGACGCCACCCACGACACCGGGACGCCACCGGGGACGCCACTCACGACACTGGGACGCCACCCACGACACTGGGACGCCACCCACGACACCGGGACGCCACCCACGACACTGGGACGCCACAGGGGACGCCACCCACGACACTGGGACGCCACCCACGACACCGGGACGCCACCGGGACGCCACCCACGACACCGGGACGCCACCCACGACACCGGGACGCCACCCATGACACCGGGATGCCACCCACGACACCGGGACGCCACCCACGACACCGGGACGCCACCCACGACACCGGGACGCCACCCACGACACCGGGACGCCACCCACGACACCGGGACGCCACCCACGACACCGGGACGCCACCCACGACACCGGGACGCCACCCACGACACCGGGACGCCACCCACGACACCGGGACGCCACCCACGACACCGGGACGCCACCCACGACACCGGGACGCCACCCACGACACCGGGACGCCACCCACGACACCGGGACGCCACCCACGACACCGGGACGCCACCCACGACACCGGGACGCCACCCACGACACCGGGACGCCACCCACGACACCGGGACGCCACCCACGACACTGGGACGCCACCCACGACACTGGGACGCCACCCACGACACTGGGACGCCACCCACGACACTGGGACGCCACCCACGACACTGGGACGCCACCCACGACACTGGGACGCCACCCACGACACCGGGACGCCACCCACGACACCGGGACGCCACCCACGACACCGGGACGCCACCCACGACACCGGGACGCCACCCACGACACCGGGACGCCACCCACGACACCGGGACGCCACCCACGACACCGGGACGCCACCCACGACACCGGGACGCCACCCACGACACCGGGACGCCACCCACGACACCGGGACGCCACCCACGACACTGGGACGCCACCCACGACACTGGGACGCCACCCACGACACTGGGACGCCACCCACGACACTGGGACGCCACCCACGACACTGGGACGCCACCCACGACACCTGCTGCTTATTGTGTGTCGTGAGTGTGTCTCGTGTATGTCGTGTGTGTGTGTGTGTGTGTGTGTGTGTGTGTGTGTGTGTGTGTGTGTGTGTGTGTGTGTGTGTGTGTGTGTACACGTGTGTACATACGTACGCGCGCGGCCTATTGCACTCACAATCACTGGCTTGGGTACCCGGCGTTGCTTGGGTCACGGAGGCCACATCGCTATACACTTCATTCATCACTATAACCATCTTAATCATCTCGCAGAAAATGTGTTGGATAAATATTAATGAGGATAGTGTAAACAAGTTTGGTACTTGTTTGCGGGTGTGTCGTAGAGGGGCTATTACAGTCCCCCAACACCCACCAGTCACCCTGCAAAGTTTGGTGAGGCTTACCCCAAGCTTTTTTTCCTCCTTGGACGAACATTCTATTGTATATAGATATTATCTCCAATTCCACTTGTAGGAGTTAACCAGATTCCCCGTCATAGTTATTTTTTTATGACGCTTGCCTGGTGGTCGTCAGTGAGATGAAAGACTTCATCCTTGGCTTGAAATCCTCTATTTCTGAGACAGTTTCTCCCAAGCAACATTACCTGTATTTTTCGAATTAGAAATGGCTTATGACAGCATGGATCGTACGAGATTTTCATGCGGATTTGTATTCTCTCTCTCTCAAATCATAGATTGTAAACAGTGGGATGTATCTCCCTCTTTACATAAACTTTTAAATAAAGGTAAACCTCAGGGAGGTTTACCCTCCTGGTAAACCACCCTGAGGTTTACCAGGGTGGGGGGGGGGGGGTACCTCACTGGAGGGTTCTCTCGCCATTACTGTCGTAAATATCGTTTATAATTTGAGAGCTGGAGTTAAAAGCCCCCCCATTGTGTGGATAACCTGTTGATGTAATTCGATGCTTCACACCCATTAGCTTCTCAACCATGGGGGGGGGGGGAAGGGAGGGGCAGTGGAGCGTCGCTTTGGGCTTTTAACAGCGAAAATTGTAAGTCATTCACTGCAATGGCATAATTATTCCATAATTTATACATGAGAGGAGGACGTTTAGTGTTGACGAAACTCGTTTCCTGGGTATTATGTTCAGTGGCTCACCTGGCTTCCCCCCCTCACCTGGGTCCCCCCCCTCACCTGGGTCCCCCCCTCACCTGGGTCCCCCCCTCACCTGGGTCCCCCCCCTCACCTGGGTCCCCCCCCTCACCTGGGTCCCCCCCTTACCGGGGGGTCCCCCCCCCTCACCGGGGGTCCCCCCCCCTCACCGGGGGTCCCCCCCCTCACCGGGGGTCCCCCCCCCTCACCTGGGTCCCCCCCTCACCTGGGTCCCCCCTCACCTGGGTCCCCCCCTCACCTGGGTTCCCACCTCACCTGGGTTCCCCCCCTCACTTGGTCCCCCCTCACCTGGGTCCCCCCCCCTCACCTGGGTCCCCCCCCTCACCTGGGTCCCCCCCCTCTCCTGGGTCCCCCCCCTCTCCTGGGTCCCCCCCTCTCCTGGGTCCCCCCCTCACCTGGGTCCCCCCCCTCACCTGGGGTCCCCCCTCATCTGGGTCCTTCCCCTCACCTGGGTCCCCCCCTCACCTGGGTCCCCCCCTCACCTGGGTCCCCCCTCACCTGGGTCCCCCCCTCACCTGGGTCCCCCCCTCACCTGGGCCCCCCTCACCTGGGTCCCGCCCTCACCTGGGTCCCGCCCTCACCTGGGTCCCCCCCTCACCTGGGTCCCCCCTCACCTGGGTCCCCCCTCACCTGGGTCCCCCCTCACCTGGGCCCCCCTCACCTGGGCCCCCCCTCACCTGGGCCCCCCTCACCTGGGCCCCCCTCACCTGGGTCCCCCCCTCACATGGGTCCCCTATCACCTGCTCCCCTACCTCACCTGGGTCCCCCCCCTCACCTGGGTCCCCCCCCCTCACCTGGGTCCCCCCCCCCCTCACCTGGGTCCCCCCCCCTCACCTGGGTCCCCCCCCTCACCTGGGTCCCCCCCCTCACCTGGGTCCCCCCCCTCACCTGGGTCCCCCCCCTCACCTGGGTCCCCCCCCCCTCACCTGGGTCCCCCCCCTCACCTGGGGTCCCCCCCCTCACCTGGATCCCCCCCCCCTCACCTGGGTTCCCTCCCCTCACCTGGGTCCCCCTCTCATCTGTGTCCCCCCAGTCGAGCGACGGTCTCGCTTCCTGCAGGTCGGCGTTCAATCCCCGACCGTCCAAGTAGTTGGGCACCATTCTTTCCCTCCGTCCCATCCCAAACCCTTATCCTGACCCCTTCCAAGTGCTATATAGTCGTAATGGCTTGGCGATTTCTCCTGATAATTCCGTTCTCCGCTAATTTATTATTTCTGGATCACACTTAGACATAGACATAGGCTGTCTTTCCTGTTGTTATTGGTGACTACATCTGAGGCTGGTACTGAGTCTGGGCTCAGTCTTTGTGTTTACCTGCGGCTGTAGCGTTGTTGTTAAAAGGTCAAACCAATGGGTATATAAATCAGGTTTTAATTAAATATCTATATAAATAAAAATGTAAATGTTCGTTTGTTCAAAATCGCTAATCTCTGAAAGTTCTTCACCGATTGCTTTGAAATTTTCACTCAACGTTCCATTCCCATCCGAGCGGGTTTTTATATACATACTGTATAGATGTCACGTCTGTGACGAGAAAAAAACATGCGTTTTTGAAAAACTGTGTTTTATTCATCCTGTTTTTCATGTGAGGGGAAAATCTTCAAAACCTCTTTACAGATTGCTTTGAAATGTTGACACAACGTTGCATTCGAATAGGCGTGTGTTTTTATATACCTCTATACATGCCTCACCTATGACAGGAAAAAACATGTTATTTTTTAACTACGCCATTGTTCGACGTAAGAGCTAAACACGCTGTAATCTTCGAAAATTCCTCACAGATTGTTTTGAAATTTTGACACAACGTTGCATTCGAATATGCGAGTGTTTTTATATACCTACTATATAGATGCCACACCTGTGACAGGTAAGAACATGCTTACAAAAAAAAACGATGCTATCTGTTGCACGTAATAACAACACACGCAATACTGAATATGTTACGTTTCCATTTCAATGTTTCCGATCGCATTGATAAATTGAATTTTCATAGATTCCGATGTATTTTCATTTTGATTTAATTATTGTGTTTGACATTGTGTTGGAATTGAGCTGTGTTGTTTACCATATCATTCATCTCGTGAGTATAGTTTATTTTCTCCTTTTTTCATTGTTTTTCATATCTTTTTTTTTTAACTATTTTTCTTATATTTCAGTGATGGGAACATCAGATCATTTGATGTTCCCAATTTTCTGATGGGAACATAAGATCATTCGGGAATGCGTCGGATGAGGGAGTGGTGGGGAGGACGAGGGGACGGGGAAGTTTGGGATGGTGAGGATGAGGGGACAGGAGAGTGGGGAGTGGCAACGCACATGCATTGCTGAGCCACAGCAACGCGTGGCTGGGTATAGCTAGTATACAAATAAAATAGAACGCGGAACAACGGATATAAATTTGACAAGTTTAGATTCAGAAAAGACCTGGGTAAATACTGGTTTGGAAATAGGGCTGTAGATTTAACACACACTCACACACACACACACACACACACACACACTCACACACACACACACACACACACACACACACACACACAGGCAGTCGATGGTGGAGTGGTAATAGTACTGGATAGGCAAAGGAAGTGATCCCCTAGCTGTTTAGGTTCGAATCCTCAAGAGGTCATAGTTTATATATTTCGCAAACAGAGTGGTAGACGGTTGGAACAAGTTAGGTGAAAAAGTGGTGGAGGCCAAGACCGTCAGTAGTTTCAAGGCGTTATATGACAAAGAGTGCTGGGAAGACGGGACACTACGAGCGTAGCTCTTATCCTGTAACTACACTTAGGTAATTACACACACATTTATAGTACAGCTATATCATCTGATCTGACGTAATTAATCCACAATGTCACAGTGAGCCTTGATTACATGAAATGTAATGGTCATGTTTCAGTTATGACATGTAATAGTCTTCATTTTCTGTGCTGTATCACGCAATAGTCCTAGTTCATTTTGTCCTGCATTCTGCTATTTATATAGAAGAATATAACGTTTTTATTCCATTGGCTTACTTGCTTATTGAGCTGTTCCTCCACTTCCGACATTATTATTATTATTATTATTATTATTATTGAGAAAATCCACAGGGACTTTCAGGAGGGCACGAACCTACGACCCCGGCATTGCCAGTCGTGTACGCTACCACTAAACCACAAATGACCTGAACAAAATAAAGGGGGGGGGGGCACACCTGTGATATCCGAATCACAGGTGTGTGGATGCTGCTGTTGATTAGTGCTTGGTTGAATCATCATTCATGCCTGATCCATCCACTACAGTTTGGTGTGTCGTGGTCCTTAGCGAGACGAAGGTTGTATTAAGCTATCCCTGCTCGCTGTGTGAAGCTTCAGTATACAATTCTGTGGTGTATGGCTGTATTAAGGTAATAGCTTGGCTAGTGGATGATGGGGGGGAGGTTGGGGGGGGAGGGGTGGGCTGAGTGTGACCTGGTAAAGTAATGGGTGGGCTGAGGGTGACCTGGGAGAGTAATGGGTGGGCTGAGGGTGACCTGGGAGAGTAATGGGTGGACTGAGGGTGACCTGTGAGAGTAATGGGTGGGCTGAGTGTGACCTGGGAGAGTAATGGGTGGGCTGAGGGTGACCTGGGAGAGTAATGGGTGGGCTGAGGGTGACCTGGGAGAGTAATGGGTAGGCTGAGGGTGACCTGGGAGAGTAATGGGTGGGCTGAGGGTGACCTGGGAGAGTAATGGGTGGGCTGAGGGTGACCTGGGAGAGTAATGGGTGGGCTGAGGGTGACCTGGGAGAGTAATGGGTGGGCTGAGTGTGACCTGGGAGAGTAATGGGTGGGCTGAGTGTGATCTGGGAGAGTAATGGGTGGGCTGAGTGTGACCTGGGAGAGTAATGGGTGGGCTGAGGGTGACCTGGGAGAGTAATGGGTGGGTTGAGGGTGACCTGGGAGAGTAATGGGTGGGCTGAGGGTGACCTGGGAGAGTAATGGGTGGGCTGAGTGTGACCTGGGAGAGTAATGGGTGGGCTGTGGGTGACCTGGGAGAGTAATGGGTGGGCTGAGTGTGACCTGGGAGAGTAATGGGTGGGCTGTGGGTGACCTGGGAGAGTAATGGGTGGGCTGAGTGTGACCTGGGAGAGTAATGGGTGGGCTGAGTGTGACCTGGGAGAGTAATGAGTGGGCTGAGGGTGACCTGGGAGAGTAATGGGTGGGCTGAAGGTGACTTGGGAGAGTAATGGGTGGGCTGAGTGTGACCTGGGAGAGTAATGGCGTTAGTAATGAGTATTTTAGATGAGGCAAGATAGCAGCCGGGAGAGGTTTGCCGACGACAGGTCACGTGACCGGCGGTGTTACCAGTACAGTGAGAGATCTTTGATGTAACAGACAGGTGCTCGCTGACGCCAGGGTGCGTGTTTGCTCCTCAGCCGCCTCACTCTGCTCTCATTGAAGCCTTCGCTAATTTGAAGCCTCATTAGATGGATTGAGTCAAGTTTAGAGCAGGGGCGATCCCGAGGACCCGCTCCTCACATATCTGATTGATGGTGAAGAATTTTGGTGGATGACTGAAGGAAAATAAAGTTCAGAAGTTCATAAAAGTTCAGAACATGCTCCATCATGGGAAAGGAAATTCCTGCTATCATAATGGTCTTCTTGAGGTTATCTTGAGATGATTTCGGGGCTTTAGTGTCCCCGCGGCCCGGTCCTCGACCAGGCCTCCACCCCCAGGAAGCAGCCCGTGACGGCTGACTAACTCCCAGGTACCTATTTACTGCTAGGTAACAGGGGCATTCAGGGTGAAAGAAACTTTGCCCATTTGTTTCTGCCTCGTGCGGGAATCGAACCCGCGCCACAGAATTACGAGTCCTGCGCGCTATCCACCAGGCTACGAGGCCACCCAAAAACTAAGGTCTATGGAAGACACTGACAATGACCACTTTTCTGGAATCTATTTGTAACTGTGAGTGTTGCAAAGAGTATTTGTGATATCTGAGTGTTGGAAAATATTGAAACTATATTGGACTGACGTGAGAGGTTATCAGTGCTATCTTGGTTGACAACTCTATATAGTAGTCTCCATAACGACTAATAATCGCGCATCATTTGTCAAGATGCAAGGTTGTTTTTGGTATCTATATATAAGTTAATGTATGAAGTTGGAGGTGAGACGCTTGCGGCTAGTCACCCAACATTGCAGGGTGAAGGACCTAGTGTATGGGACAGACACAGGCTGGTCGGCTCGGTTCAATTTGTCCTATTAATAAGGGGTCGGGCTTATTATTGACTCCTTACAGCGCACTTAATCGGTGAAAGGTTGATAGTCGAGTTGCTAGGTATCTTTATATTCTCTGTCTCAGAGAGAGAAGAAAGGATAATGGAGAGTGGGTGATGTTTGAAGAGAGGGAATGAGAAGGGGGAGTAGGGGATGTTTGAAGAAAGGGAAGGAGAGAGGGGAAAGAAGGCAGTAGGAAAGGTGACAAAGGGAGGAGAGGGGAGAGGGTGGGAGAAGAGGATGATTGGGATAGAAGGTGGAGAGGAAAGGAGGGGGGAAGATCGTGGGGGGGGGGGGGGGAAGGAAGGAAGGAAGGAAGAAAGTAAGGGCAAGAGAGATGACCAAGAGTGAAGGTGGAGAGAAAGAGAGAGACCTGGGCATACCCCTCCCCGCCTTACTCCATAACTATAGGAGAAAAAGTCTGCTTGTGTGTGTGTGTGTGTCCAAGGATGGACGCCAGGCGCTTGGGCCCAACCTCTCCCAACTTCACAGGGGTAATAGTCTGGGGTACTCAGAGGACTCAGAGGTCTCTGAGTACTCTGGGGATAAATTCCAGGTACTCAGGTACGGTAAAAATGAGGACCTTAAACCTTTGATTGTGTTTTGTACAGGGTACAAAACACAATCAAATGTGCCCATAGTAGGAAAGCAGCATGTAAAGGATATGGGAATAATGATGTCTGACGACCTAACGTTTAGGGAGCATAACCAAGCAAATATTGCGTCAGACAGAAAAATGATAGGATGGATTACGACAACTTTCAAATCCAGGGATCCCATCACAATGGTTGTACTCTGCAAATCGCTTGTGCTGTCCCGTCTTGAGTACTGCTCAGTACTCACTTCCCCCTTCAGAGCAGGAGAGATTGCTGAAATAGAGGGAATACAGAGAACATATACGGCACGCATAGACGAGATAAAGCACCTAAATTATTGGGATAATCTCAAAGCTCTCCAAATGTACTTACTAGAAAGGAGACGAGAGAGAGAGAAAATAATATACACGTGGAAAATACTGGAATAAAATAATATACACGTGGAAAATACTGGAATAAAATAATATACACATGAAAAATACTGGAATAAATTAATATACACGTGGAAAATACTAGAGGGCCAGGTCCCAAATCTACACAGTAAAATAACAACATACTGGAGTGAACGATATGGAAGAAAATGCAGAATAGAACCAGTGAAGAGCAGAGGTGCCATAGGCACAATCAGAGAACACTGTATAAACATCAGAGGTCCACGGTTGTTCATCACTCTCCAAGCGGGCATAAGATATATTGCCGGAACAACTGTTGACATCTTCAAGAGGAAACTAGATAGTTTTCTTCAAGTGCTTGACCAACCGGGCTGTGGTGGGTATGTGGGCCTGAGGGCCGCACCAAGCAACAGCCTGGTGGATCAAACTCTCACAAGTCAAGCCTCGCCTCGGGCCGGGCTTGGGGAGTAGAAGAACTCCCAGAATCCCATCAACTAGGTGTCAAGCAAGGTGGTTGGACTGGTGATTTTCGCCCCATTGACGTAACCTTGTACCTGGTGCCTCGTAGCCTGGTGGATAGCGCGCAGGACTTGTGATTCTGTGGCGCGGGTTCGATTCCCGCACGAGGCAGAAACAAATGGGCAAAGTTTCTTTCACCCTGAATGCCCCTGTTACCTAGCAGTAAATAGGTACCTGGGTGTTAGTCAGCTGTCACGGGCTGCTTCCTGGGGGTGGAGGCCTGGTCGAGGACCGGGCCGCGGGGACACTAAAAAACCCCGAAATCATCTCAAGATAACCTCAAGATAAGATAACCAGGTGGGGTTGAGAGCAGACATAGGCTGGCTGAGATTTGAAGAGGGAAGTGCCGGAGACATGTTCGGACCTCCACGACGATTCTTGGCTCTGCCCTGCACTGGCTGCACTTAGCGAAATATTCTGAAAACTAAAATTTCTAAATATTTTTTTCTTATTACAATATACAACATTATTCACGTAACTCTGGAGAATTAACATAAATTTTGTGCTATTAATATTTTGGTCACAGTAGCATGAATCTTCACACAGCTTCATAAGTGTTCCCAAGCCCCTCCCCTTTCTCAGAGCAAATGGGTTACTATTTTTTTTAAATATGGCACACCGCTAAACTCCTCCCATCTGCCAACCATTTACATGCCAGTGATATAATATTATATTTATGAGAGAGACAAGCAGAGACAAGCAGAGAGAGAGATAAAGGCCAGCAGGGAGACAGGCCACACAGAGAGAGGAAGGAAGACAAGCGGACAACCACAGACAAACAAAAACACGCAAGTAAAAGCAGACATAGAGAAATATTGGCCAGTTGAACATTCTGGTTCGTTCTCAAATCCCAATAGGAAATAATAGGAAATAACGAATTCGAATTCCCGGCGGAACAAAATATCCTTGGGTTCGAGTCCTAACACCAGATGCCTCTGTTCACCTAGCAGTAAATAGGTACCAGGATGCAACCCCCACACCAATGCTGTGGGGGTTGCGTCCTGGGTAGGGGCAGTATTTCCACCCTGGCGGGGGGGGGGGGGGGAACCATAAGCCTAATATGTATATATATTCACTGGCTGCCTGTCCCCCCGTCGCAATGTCAAAAAATAGGGAGAGAAGGAAGATCAAGAGATGTTGGAACAGAGGGAAGGAGAGAGGGGGTGGAGAAGGGGGTAAATGGGAGGAGAGGTGAGGGGGGGGGGGTGGATTGGTAGCGAGGGGAGGAGGGGGGAGCGAGACAGGGAAGGAGGAAAGTTGAAGGGGGGGGGGTTTGTTGGGAGTGTCAGGTGAGGGGGGGTGTAACAACTAACAAGAGAGAGCTGGGCTGTGCCGGACAAGGTGAGTGTCAAGGGCGCCAGAGTTGTGTAAATATTGAACAAAAGATTCAATATCCAGCGACTGTTTTATGTGATGTAGGTTAGTGTCTTTTACAGGAAATATGAATAGTTCTGCACACCCTTGTTTACACACACACACACATACACACACACGCACACACACACACACACACACATTCTCTCTCTCTCTCTCTCTCTCTCTCTCTCTCTTCTGACATATCTGAAGATATTTCTTCTCCTATGCAAAATCAAGATAAAAAACTACATCTAGTTTCGAGCCCCTGCGAAAGGGAGATGGAACTTTCACAGATGACAACAAAGAAATGAGCGAAATACTGAGGAATCAGTACTACTGTTTTCAGCGAGTCACTAAACACACTGATGATTCATAATCCAAATGAATTTTTCATGGATGTGATACCAATATCAAATCATAGATCCAGATCTAAACCTATTCCCAATGGATTTTGAAGAAGCCATAGACAGTATCCCTATGCACTCTGCACCAGGCCCTAATTCTTGGAACTCTATATTCATCAAGAACTGTACAAAACCACTATCGCAGGCCCTTCACATTCTTTGGAGACAAAGCCTAGATACTGGCGTTATCCCTGACATACTAAAAACAGCAAAGATAACACCACTCCATGAAGGAGGAAATAAGGCAGAGGCAAAAAATTACAGACCGATAGCACTAACATCGCTCATCATAAAAATCTTTGAGAGAGTGCTAAGAAATCACATGTTCACAAAATACATGGAATCACAGCGTCTCCATAACCCCGGACAGTAGTTTCAGAACAGGGCGCTTATGCCTGTCGCAGTTGCTGGACCACTGTGACATGGCACTAGATGCTATGGAAGACAAACAAATCGCTGATGTAATTTACAGAGATTTAGCAAAAGCCTTTCACAAATGTGACCATGGTGTTATTGCACACAAAATGCGTTCGAAAATAAAATCCAGCCCATCAACCGTGAAGAGCTCAGTCCCCCAGGGTACTGTACTTGCTTCAGTACTTTTTCTCATCCTCATATCGGACATAGACAAGGACACAACCTACAGTACTGAATCATCTTTTGCAGATGACACTAGGATTGTTGAGAGTAGACAACACAAGAGGACACGGCCAACCTCTAATCAGATGTAAATCAGGTCTTCTATGGGCTACAGAAAATAATATGGTGTTTTACGAGGATAACTTCCAGCTCCTTCGTTACGGACAAAAATAAAATTCTAAAACGGAAAACACTTGCAAAACGCAGTCAAATCATAACATAGAACGAAAAGGCAATGTAAAGGATCTGGGTGTACTCATGTCGGAAGATCTTACCTTTAAAAAACACAATAAAGTAGCCGTCACAACTGCAAGAAAAATGACAGGTTGGATAACAAGAACCTTTCACACTAGAGATGCTATACCGATGATGATACTTTTCAAGACGCTAGTGCTCTCTAGAGTGGAGTACTGCTGCACAATGACAGCCCCTTTCAATGCTGGTGAAATTGCTGATCTGGAGAGAGTGCAGAGATTCTTTACTGCTAGAATCCACTCAGTAAAACATCTAAACTATTGGGACCGACTAAAAGGCCTAAATCTGCATTCTCTTAAGCGCAGGGGGGCGAGATGCATAATAATTTACACGTGGAAAATAGTAGAGTGGCTGGTCCCAAACCTGCACACAGAAATAACATCACATGAGACCAGGAGACATGGCAGGATGAGCAGAATACCCCCGTTAAAGAGCAGAGATGCAATAGGTACTCTAAGAGTGAACTCTTATCAACATCAGAGGCCTACTGTTCAACGCGCTTCCACTACACATAAGGGGCATAACTGGCCGACCCCTCACAGTGTTCATAAGCACCTCCAAAGGATATCTGATCAACCAGGCTGTGATTCATTCGTCAAGCTGCGAGCAGCCGCGTCCAATAGCCTGGTTGACCAGTTCATCAACCAAGAGACCGGACTGCCGGGACGTTGATCCCCGAAATCAACGCATGGTATAAGGTAAAACCAATGTGGAGTGATACAAGGGATGTTGTGGACTTCAGCACTTTGAACAGCGTCTGCAGACAACTTTGAGAGTGCATGTACTCTGGCTGTGGAGGTGGTCGGTCTCGGTCACGGATTTGCATCTAGTCAGCAAAGTGGCTCGACCGCTGGGGTAGTTATTTTTTATTAACATCTTTATTGACAAAATGAATTACAATTTTGCATAATCTGTGAATATCAATTAAGTCCTATTAAAGTGAGGATAATGCTGGTATTCACTGTCACGTAGGACAATGGGTCATACACAAAACAATAAGTCTAAACTGTTGGCTGAACCACATATATAACATAGTTACAATCAATGTTTTAATGTATGAATATGTGAAAACAACTTTCTATTGTACACTGCCACACAACGGCAGGGATGGGGTCATAAGTAATGCAGCTTAGAAGTAATATAAATAAAAATTGTTCTTCTTTCTTTAAAATGGACAAGCAAATTTAGGATAAATTGTCAGGATGTTGTCCAGAACACCTGAGTCAATGAAATAGTTACACAGTTGGTGGTACAATAGGCCATGAGTTTCACATTTAACAATATAGTGTTATAGTGAATGCATTAAAGGTTCATCACAGAGTTTACAATCTGAATATTCTGGTAGTGGCTGGGTAGTGTGTGTGTGTCTGTTAAACACACACACACACACACACACACGCACGCCTGTTTCCCTGCTTCAGGGGAAGCAATAGTGAAAGGACAGAAGAGAATAAGTTTCAGGGTGATGTACTCGAACATAGATTGGATCACAAGCAAGACAAGCAAACTTAGGGAAAGAGCACAAGAAGTGAACCCAGATGTAATCGGACTCACAGAAACAAAACTCTCAGGAGTCATAACGAATGCGGTGTTTCCCAAGACTACACTGTAATAAGGAAAGAGAGAGAGGGAAGGGGAGGAGGTGGAGTGGCCCTACTAATTAGAAGGGAATGGAGTTTCAAGGAGATGGTTATCACGGGCTGTGAGGGATTCAGAGACTACATAACAGGCACCATGACAATGGGAGGATCAAAAGTAGTAGTAGCAGTGATACACAACCCTCCACCAAATGACAGACGACCCAGGCAAGAGTATGACAACAATAACATGGTAGTTAACACTATAATTGAGAAGGCAGCCTCTGCTGCCTGTAGTAATAGATCCCATCTGCTCATCAAGGGGGACTTCAATCACGGACGTATACACTGGGAGAACTAGGAACCGCATGGAGGAGAGGATACATGGAGAGCCAAACTAATGGAGGTGGTGACAAACTTTGAGCCAACATGTCAGGGAGCCCACTAGGATGAGAGGAAACGATGAACCAGCGAGACTTGACCTAGTCTTCACTCTGAACGACTCCGACATAAGGGAAATCGATTTTGAGACCCCAGTAGGAATGAGCAATCACAGTACACTGGTGTTCGAGGATCTGGTTGAAGAAGGGTTATTGAACTCGAGGAGGGGTACTGAAAATAAAAGGCTGGCATTCCGTAAGGGTAACTATGAGGAGATAAGAAGATTCCTAACAGATATAACATGGGAAACAGAGCTCATGGGAAAGACGGCCCAAGACAAGATGGACTAGGTCACGCAAAAATGCGAGGAGGAAGCAAACAAGTTTGTCCCAGTCCAAAAGGAAAACAATAAAATGAAGATGAGAAACCCATGGTTTAATCAGAGATGTAGGCTAGCTAAGCAGCAAAGTAAAAGAGCATGGAGAAACTATAGGAATAACAGGACACTTGAGAGCAGACAAAGATACCAGAGTGTCAGGAATGAATATGTCAGGATGAGAAGAAAGGCAGAAAGACAATACGAAAATGACATCGCGAGAAAGGCAAAGACTCAACCTAAATTGCTGCACAGCCACATCAGGAGAAAAACAACAGTAAAGGGATAGGTAATGAAATTAAGGATAGGGGCAGAAGGATTCACTACAAACGACAAGGAAGTGTGTGAGGAACTGAATAAGAAATTCCAGGAGGTCTTCACCTTAGAGCATGGAGAAATTCCAGAGATAAGACAGGGAATAGTTAACCAGGAACCACTAGAAGAGTTTGAGATTACCAGTGGGGAAGTAAGGAAGTTGTTACTAGAGTTGGATGTGACAAAGGCTATAGGCCCAGATGGAATCTCCCCTTGGATACTAAAGGAAGGAGCAGAACCACTGTGCTTACCACTCTCTATAGTGTATAACAAATCACTGACAACAATTTCTGGCATTTCTGCCAGAAATTTGGAAAGCAGCTAACGTAGTCCCGATATATAAGAAAAGGGATAGACAGGAGACACAGAACTACAGGCCAGTGTCCCTAACCTGCATACCATGCAAGCTGATAGAGAAAATTGTGCGAAGTAAGCTAGTGGAACATCTGGAGCGAAGGAACTTTTTAACACAGCATCAACATGGGTTCAGGGATGGCAAGTCCTGCCTCACAGGGTTAATTGAATTCTGCAAGCAAGCAACAAAAATCAGGCAAGAAAGAGAAGGATGTGCAGACTGCATATTTTTTGATTGCCAGAAAGCCTTTGATACAGTACCATACAAGAGGCTAGTGAAAAGGCTGGAGATGCAGGCTGGAGTGAAAGGGAAGGTACTCCATTGGATAAGGGGGAGTAAGCCTAAGCAACAGGAGACAATGAGTCACTGTGAGGGGTGAGGTCTCAGATTGGTGAGAAGTCACAAGTGGAGTCCCGCAGGGGTCAGTCCTTGGACCTATACTGTTTCTGATATATGTAAATGATCTCCCAGAGGGTATAGACTCATTTCTCTCAATGTTTGCTGATGATGCAAAAATTATGAGGAGGATTGAAACAGAGGAGGAGAGTAGGAGGCTACAAGATGAACTGGACAGATTGAATGAACGGTCCAACAAATGGCTGCGGTGGAAACAGAAGACCAGACACAGGATACACAACGGGAGATAAAGTACTGCATGAAACGAACAGAGAGAAAGATCTAGGGGTTGATATCACACCAAAGCTGTCTCCTGAAACCCACATAAAAGGAATTACGTCTGCGGCATATGCGAGACTGGCTAATATCAGAACAGTATTCAGGAACCTGTGTAAGGAATCATTCAGAATCTTGAATACCACATTTGTAAGACCAATCCTGGAGTATGCGGCCCCAGCATGGAGCCCGTACCTTGTCAAGCACAAGACGAAGCTGGAAAAAGTTCAGAAGTATGCCACTAGACTAGTCCCGGAGCTAAGAGGCATGAGTTACGAGGATAGGCTGCGAGAGATGCACCTTATGACACGATGACAAAAGAGTAAGGGGAGACATGATCACTACCTACAAAATCCTCGGGTATTGAAAAGGTATACAAGGATAAACTATTCAACACTGGTGGTACGCGAACAAGGGGACACAGGTGGAAACTGAGTACCCAAATAAGCCACAGGGACGCTAGAAA
>NC_091165.1:15769020-15781520 GCF_040958095.1 Procambarus clarkii
CCATCAGATTCTAGGCGGAAATAATGCTAGAAAATATTTTGAGGCAATCTATAAATGAGTGATATGTTTGCTGGAATTTGTTTAATAAGGCGCGAACATTATTCACGTATTAAATGTGTTGAAAATTAACATTTTTCCATTCCAGTACATATAAAATATATTTAAATCATAGATTTAGCATCAAACCTTCAATAGCAAAATGTACTTTTTTTGGTTTGAAACTTTCTCTCTTGTTCCCAGCTAGAGTTTACTTATATAATATATATGTATATTACATATACATAAACTGCATAAACGGAAATTGTCTGTCTGAGGTTTGAGGCTAGACACTTGCTGCTTGCCTCACAACTTTGCACCCTGACTCCAGTGGGGTACGTGCCCAACAAGGTCTGATCGAGGGTGGCGTAAGAGAAACGAGAGTCATTTGGCACTGTGCCACTAAGATTCCTATTATTGGAATATCATATTGAGTGGACTCTTTGGAATTGAGTCCACAAATAAAAATAAAAAATGAGAACAAATAAGGTTACTGTGTGTTAGTATAATATAAAACACTATCCTTGATGTCTGAAAAAATTTGAACATGGATTTTTGACACAAGTGCCCTCCCCCCCCCCCCCCCTCTTCATCCCAAGCACCTGTCGCGCCTGCTGCCTCCACCAAGTGTCAGTCCTCTACAGCAGGCCTGACGAACACCTGTACACACCTGTCCAGCATCAGGAAGAAAAGGGAGACGGGAGAGGGAACAGAGTTAGGTATAAAGGAACAGGCACACAGATAAATACAGGCTTCCTCACACGTTTTCTCTTGCGACACTGTTTGATAATATCTCATACCGTCACGACCCTTATCTGACACTGTCTGACATGTCATATTACCGTCACGACCCTTGTCTGACACTGACATGTCATATAAAACAAGGTAACAGGTGAGCTGATTTAGAACTTTTGACTCGTCAAGTAGTATAGTATTAATTGAAAGAAATTATTGTTTATGAATCAGATGGCTGTGATTTAAAATGTCTCCGTTGTGTATGACTGGCGGGACTCCCTGTTGCTTGCTCCCTGTTGCTTGCTCCCTGTTGCTTGTTCCTTTGTTACTTGCTCCTTTGTTGCTTGCTCCCTGTTGCTTGCTCTGTTACTTGTTCCTTTGTTACTTGCTCCTTTGTTGCTTTCTCCCTGTTGCTTGCTCCCTGTTGCTTGCTCCCTATTTCTTGCTCCCTGTTGCTTGCTCCCTGTTGCTTGCTCTCTGTTGCTCCTTTGTTGCTTGCTCTCTGTTGCTTGCTCCCTGTTACTTGCTCTGTTACTTGCTCCTTTGTTACTTGCTCCTTTGTTGCTTGCTCTCTGTTGCTTGCTCCCTGTTGCTTGCTCTCTGTTGCTTGCTCTCTGTTGCTTGCTCCCTGTTGCTTGCTCTCTGTTGCTTGCTCCCTGTTGCTTGCTCCTTTGTTGCTTGCTCCCTGTTGCTTGCTCTCTGTTGCTTGCTCCCTGTTGCTTGCTCTCTGTTGCTTGCTCCTTTGTTACTTGCTCCCTGTTGCTCCCTGTTGCTTGCTCTGTTTCTTGTTCCTTTGTTACTTGCTCCTTTGTTGCTTTCTCCCTGTTGCTTGCTCCTTTGTTACTTGCTCCCTGTTGCTCCCTGTTGCTTGCTCTGTTTCTTGTTCCTTTGTTACTTGCTCCTTTGTTGCTTTCTCCCTGTTGCTTGCTCCTTTGTTACTTGCTCCCTGTTGCTTGCTGCTTTGGTCCATTGAATGGCAGAATTCATGAAGCATTTACGCAAAGACTAACGAAAGCTGTACATCTTTCCTCCATCATAGCGGCTTTGTTTACACTTGGAGTTTATGAACTCCGAAATGCTACGAGGCTCTTTGTCAATGGCCTGACTCTCACCCTGGCCTGGGGTCACACCCTGGCCTGGGGTCACACCCTGGCCTGGGGTCACACCCTGGCCTGGGGTCACACCCTGGCCTGGGCTCTCACCCTGGTCTGGGGTCACACCCTGGCCTGGCTCTCACCCTGGCCTGGCTCTCACCCTGGCCTGGCTCACACCCTGGTCTGGCTCACACCCTGGCCTGGCTCACACCCTGGCCTGGCTCACACCCTGGCCTGGCTCACACCCTGGCCTGGCTCACACCCTGGCCTGGCTCGCACCCTGGCTTGGCTCTCACCCTGGCCTGGCTCTCATTCTGGCCTGGCTCACACCCTGGCCTGGCTCTCACCCTGGCCTGGCTCTCACCCTGGCCTGGCTCACACCCTGGCCTGGCTCTCACCCTGGCCTGGCTCTCACCCTGGCCTGGCTCACACCCTGGCCTGGCTCTCACCCTGGCCTGGCTCTCACCCTGGCCTGGCTCTCACCCTGGCCTTGGCTCTCACCCTGGCCTGGCTCTCACCCTGGCCTGGCTCTCACCCTGGCCTGGCTCTCACCCTGGCCTGGCTCTCACCCTGGCCTGGGGTCACACCCTGGCCTGGCTCTCACCCTGGCCTGGCTCACACCTTGGCCTGGCTCTCACCCTGGCCTGGCTCTCACCCTGGCCTGGCTCTCACCCTGGCCTGGCTCACACCCTGGCCTGGCTCACACCCTGGCCTGGCTCTCACCCTGGCCTGGCTCTCACCCTGGCCTGGCTCACACCCTGGCCTGGCTCACACCCTGGCCTGGCTCACACCTTGGCCTGGCTCACACCTTGGCCTGGCTCACAGCCTGGCCTGGCTCTCACCCTGGCCTGGCTCTCACCCTGGCCTGGCTCTCACCCTGGCCTGGCTCTCACCCTGGCCTGGCTCTCACCCTGGCCTGGCTCTCACCCTGGCCTGGCTCTCACCCTGGCCTGGCTCTCACCCTGGCCTGGCTCTCACCCTGGCCTGGCTCTCACCCTGGCCTGGCTCTCACCCTGGCCTGGCTCTCACCCTGGCCTGGCTCACACCCTGGCCTGGCTCTCACCCTGGCCTGGCTCTCACCCTGGCCTGGCTCTCACCCTGGCCTGGGGTCACACCCTGGCCTGGCTCACACCCTGGCCTGGCTCACACCTTGGCCTGGCTCTCACCCTGGCCTGGCTCTCACCCTGGCCTGGCTCTCACCCTGGCCTGGCTCACACCCTGGCCTGGCTCACACCCTGGCCTGGCTCTCACCCTGGCCTGGCTCTCACCCTGGCCTGGCTCACACCCTGGCCTGGCTCACACCCTGGCCTGGCTCACACCTTGGCCTGGCTCACACCTTGGCCTGGCTCACAGCCTGGCCTGGCTCTCACCCTGGCCTGGCTCTCACCCTGGCCTGGCTCTCACCCTGGCCTGGCTCTCACCCTGGCCTGGCTCTCACTCTGGCCTGGCTCTCACTCTGGCCTGGCTCTCACCCTGGCCTGGCTCTCACCCTGGCCTGGCTCTCACCCTGGCCTGGCTCTCACCCTGGCCTGGCTCTCACCCTGGCCTGGCTCTCACCCTGGCCTGGCTCACACCCTGGCCTGGCTCTCACCCTGGCCTGGCTCTCACCCTGGCCTGGCTCTCTCCCTGGCCTGGCTCTCACCCTGGCCTGGCTCTCACTCTGGCCTGGCTCTCACTCTGGCCTGGCTCTCACTCTGGCCTGGCTCTCTGGCCTGGCTCTCACCTTGGCCTGGCTCTCACCCTGGCCTGGCTCTCACCCTGGCCTGGCTCTCACCCTGTCCTGGCTCTCACCCTGGCCGGGCTCTCACCCTGGCCTGGCTCACACCCTGGCCTGGCTCACACCCTGGCCTGGCTCACACCCTGGCCTGGCTCTCACCCTGGCCTGGCTCACACCCTGGCCTGGCTCACACCCTGGCCTGGCTCACACCCTGTCCTGGGGTCACACCCTGGCCTGGCTCACACCCTGGCCTGGCTCTCACCCTGGCCAGGGGTCACACCCTGGCCTGGCCACACCATGATAGTGCTACACACACATATTGGCTCCGCTAATTTTTAAGTTGGATTCTGTTTTGTTTGCTATACTTGTTGCTAAGGTTGTCAGAGAAGAAAATGCAACTTGTCACACGTTTCTGGTCATAAAATGAAGCCACGAAAAAAACACTAACAAGGCTGAAGATTTTTGCCTTGTTTTTAATGTAATCCTCCACACACACACACAACGCAAATGGCTTTATTTTCCGCTTGTTACACCTTGTAATAAAGTTTTTACACCTTGGTATGACGTTTTTATGACGTATTAGAACGTTGTTACAACTTTTAAGTTTTTTTAATTTTGCCCCGAGGGACGACTTGTTACTACTTGGCAGTTAAAACTTGTTAGGAAGTGTTAAAACTCCGTCGAATGTTGTAGAAACGTCGTAGTTTAGTCGGGATGTTACATGTCAGACAGATCAGCTGGTGTAATGTTTGTTCAGACTTCAGTGGTGGTGTGCAGGAGTGCCCCCCCAGGAGTGCCCCCCCAGGAATTCCCCCCCCAGGAATTCCCCCCCAGGAGTGCCCCCCCAGGAGTGCCCCCCCAGGAGTGCCCCCCCCGGGAGTGCCCTCCCTGGGAGTGCCCTCCCCGGAGTGCCCCCCCGGGGAGTGCCCCCCCAGGAGTGTCCCCCCCCCCAGGAGTGCGCCCCCAGGAGTGCCCCCCCTCAGGAGTGCCCCCCCCTCATGAGTGCCCCCCCAGGAATTCCCCCCCAGGAGTGCCTCCCCAGGAGTGCCCCCCCAGGAGTGACCCCCCCAGAAGTGTCCCCCCTTAGGAGTGTCCCCCCCAGGAGTGTCCCCCCAATAGTGCCCCCCCCAGGAGTGCCCCCCCCCAGGAGTGCCCCCCCCAGGAGTGCCCTCCCAGGAGTGCCCCCCCTAGGAGTGCCCCCCCGGGAGTGCCCCCCCCAGGAGTGCCCCCCCAGGAGTGCCCCCCAGGAGTGCCCCCCCTCATGAGTGCCCCCCAGGCCCCCCAGGAGTGCCCCCCCAGGAGTGCCCCCCCAGGAGTGCCCCCCCTCAGGAGTGCCCCCCTGGCCCCCCAGGAGTGCCCCCCCAGGAGTGGCCCTCCCAGGAGTGCCCCCCTCCCCAGGAGTGCCCCCCAGGAGTGCCCCCCTCAGGAGGGCCCCCCAGGAGTGCCTCCCCCCTCAGGAGTGCCCCCACCTCATGAGTGCCCCCCTCAGGAGTGTCCCCCCCCCTCATGAGTGCCCCCCTCAGGAGTGCCCCCCCCCCTCATGAATGCCCCCCCCAGGAGTGCCCCCCCCCTCAGGAGTGCCCCCCCCCTCATGAGTGCCCCCCTCATGAGTGCCTCCCCAGGAGTGCCCCCCAGGAGTGCCCCCCCAGGAGTGCCCCCCAGGAGTGCCCCGCCCCAGGAGTGCCCCCCCAGGAGTGCCCCCCCAGGAGTGCCCCCCCAGGAGTACCCCCCCAGGAGTGCCCCCCTTAGGAGTGCCTCCTCTCAGGAGTGTCCCCCCTCAGGAGTGCCCCCCCCCTTCAGGAGTGCCCCCCTCAGGAGTGCCCCTCCCGTCAGGAGTGCCCCCCCGTCAGGAGTGCCCCCCGTCAGGAGTGCCCCCCCGTCAGGAGTGCCCCCCGCAGGAGTGCCCCCCCCTCAGGAGTGCCCCCCCTCAGGAGTACCCCCCCTCAGGAGTGGCCCCCCCTCAGGAGTGCCCCCCAGGAGTGCCCCCCCCCCCAGGAGTGCCCCCCCAGGAGTGCCCCCCCAGGAGTGCCCCCCTCAGGAGTGCCCCCCCAGGAGTGCCTCCCCCAGGAGTGCCCCCCAGGACCCCCCCAAGAGTGCCCCCCACCAGGAGTGCCCCCCCCCTAGGAGTGCCTCTCCCCCCAGGAGTGTCCCCCACCAGGAGTGGCCCCCACCAGGAGTGCCCCCACCAGGAGTGCCCCCCCCCAGGAGTGCCCCCCCACCAGGAGTGCCCCCCCACCAGGAGTGCCCCCCACCAGGAGTGCCCCCCCACCAGGAGTGCCCCCCACCAGGAGTGCCCCCCCCAGGAGTGCCCCCCCCAGGAGTGCCCCCCCCAGGAGTGCCCCCCAGGAGTGCCCCCCCAGGAGAGCCCCCCAGGAGTGCCCCCCCCAGGAGTGCCCCCCAGGAGCCCCCCCCCAGGAGTGCCCCCCCCCAGGAGTGCCCCCCCCCCAGGAGTGCCCCCCCCCAGGAGTGCCTCCCCCCAGGAGTGCCTCCCCCCAGGAGTGCCTCCCCCCAGGAGTGCCTCCCCCACCAGGAGTGCCTCCCCCACCAGGAGTGCCTCCCCCACCAGGAGTGCCTCCCCCACCAGGAGTGCCTCCCCCACCAGGAGTGCCTCCCCCACCAGGAGTGCCTCCCCCACCAGGAGTGCCTCCCCCACCAGGAGTGCCTCCCCCACCAGGAGTGCCTCCCCCACCAGGAGTGCCTCCCCCACCAGGAGTGCCTCCCCCACCAGGAGTGCCTCCTACCCCAGGAGTGCCTCCTACCCCAGGAGTGCCTCCTACCCCAGGAGTGCCTCCCCCCAGGAGTGACCCCCCCCAGGAGTGCCCCCCACCAGGAGTGCCCCCCCAGGAGTGCCTCCCCCACCAGGAGTGCCTCCCCCACCAGGAGTGCCTCCCCCCCAGGAGTGCCCCCCTGGGAGTCCCCCCCAGGAGTGCCCCCCTGGGTGTCCCCCCCCAGGAGTGCCCCCCCAGGAGTCCCCCCCCAGGAGTGCCCCCCCCAGGAGTGCCCCCCCCAGGAGTGCCCCCCAGGAGTGCCCCCCAAGGAGTGCCCCCCCCCAGGAGTGCCCCCCCCAGGAGTGCCCCCCCAAGGAGTGCCCCCCCAAGGAGTGCCTCCCAGGAGTGCCCCCTGGAGGCCAGCAGGACAACAAGTGACAATTATCACCAGTTCTCAACACAGCCTTTCAAACAGCCGAGTGAGCTTCCTTGTAATGGTATTAACCACCTTAATCACGTCTTTCAGTACCACATTAACACTATCAGGGAACACCCTCGGAAGCCGCTTCATTATCTCCCCCTCACAACCCCACTTCTTCTCCAGCAATATTTACAGCAAGGTGACCTTTGACCTCCCTGGCAGTTTCACCAGTCAAAACTATTATCTAACTGCTCACTTGTTCACCACTCGCAACATGCCTGATCCTGTTATTTGTATAAAAGTTTAGCAATATAGAATGTTTTGAACACAGAAATTCCTCCAATATAATTGTAAAGATGGTAATAGTATAGTCACTAAATATGTCAGATCAGCCCGTCCTCCTAAGGTTTCCCCAACGTCAAGAAAATGCCGTACTAACGTGCCCTTATCCTAACCAACCAGAGGGCCGCAAAACAGAAAACGGGACAGTATATCATTTTTGCCAGTCGCTACCATTTTCTAGCACGATAATTTTAGGTCCTTGGGTAGAGTGTACGTCAAAATGCGACGCTCCATCAGGAGGCCGGGCTGCTGTAAGACCAATATTAAAAAACTTTTACCTTGCGACTCAATGATAAGCATCTCCCGACCCATACTCTGGAGACTCCTGGTACACCACACTGGACTCTGGAGACTCCTGGTACACCACACTGGACTCTGGAGACTCCTGGTACACCACACTGGACTCTGGTGACTCCTGGTACACCACACTGGACTCTGGAGACTCCTGGTACACCACACTGGACTCTGGAGACTCCTGGTACACCACACTGAACTCTGGAGACTCCTGGTACACCACACTGGACTCGTATTACTTTGCGAGTGTTTTCAGCTCAAGGCCCCCCTCCCCGCTCAGCTCGTTGTCGCCGTGTGGGGGCTTAGTGGGCGGCTGCCGGAGTGTGATGCTCCTTGGGACGGTCCTCTGTCCTTTTCTAGCCTTGTGCTCCTGCTGCCGTCCTCTCCAATTCTGCTGGGCATCTTTTCCTTTTCCTTCTGTTTCGTTTTTCTCCCCCCTCTTCTCCTATCTGCTTGCCGTTTCCTACCGACCTTTTGCTCGTTCTGGTTCTTCCCTTGGACTTCTTCTATTTTGACGCCCGGGTGCTTGAGGAGGCATACTCATGCACCCGTAGAACTGCAGTACCCGACGTCGAGAGCGAGGGGAACCTTTTATTGTCAATCCCCACTTCGTCACTGAACCCGATCTCGACGGACTGTCGGTTTCTTAAGGTGGCGTTTGTGGGGCGTATACTCGCGACGCACCCCCTAGGAGGCCCCGACAAGATCGGCGATAGCTTCTTGTTGGGTGTCCTGCCTCTAATTGTGGCTCCATGGTGGGTGTGGGGGCACATTCGTGAGTGAATTCTTTCTTTCGTCAAGATGATTACCCCTGCTTCGGCTTCTTCTGGTTTACCTTCTCAGGCTCGTGGGGTGGGCGACCAAGCCCCCGAGTCGGTCCGTATTGGAAGACCGGGCTCTGTAGCCTCCGCTGCATTGGGCCCCGACCTTGCTCCTCCTTTGGCCTCTCTGACTCCTTCCTCTGGCTCCCCTCCCTCCTCTGTGGTTGGGTCGAGCCCCAAGCCCCCAGTGGTGACTACCTCGTCCCCTGGCGTGGCTCCTTCTCTAGTTGTAACTACTGCGCCTTTTAACCCCTCTCTCTCTGGGGGTTCTCACCGCCGTCTTCGTCACGGCCGCCCTCGCTCGATTCCTTCCAGTTCTGCTACCTATCAAGCCTTGTTTGGTCCCGCTTCGTGGGCCAAATATTTTGATCTCCTCCCTCTTGATTCTGCGCCTCCTGACGATTTCTCCCTCCATCGACATCTCATTGATTCCGTGGATGCCTCCATTACTTTCAACCCCACTCGTCTCGGTACACGTGTCGTTGCTGCTCCTTCTCAGGATGCTGCTTCCCGCTTGGCTGCCTTATCCTGCCTTGGCGAGACCCCCGTTCGGGTCTCGAAGAACGTTCAGTTGAATGCCAGTGTTGGCACTATTTTGCTCCCGCCCCATGTTGCGACCGGTGTTCGGGACCTGCGCGACTGCCACGACGATATTCGACATATCCTCGCTGCCCAGGGCCACTCTATTCTCCAGGTGGACACGTTTACTCGTCCCCCTCGTGGTAGTCGCCGTCAACCCCTCCGGGTTGTGAAGATTACCTTTGATGGTAGGACCCTTCCACCCTCTGTCATTCTTGCTGGTGCCAGGTGCTCTGTCCAGGAGTACATTCCTTCTCCTCGGCTCTGCAACAAGTGCTGGAGGTTTGGGCATGGTGCCCTCCGCTGCTCCGGGACTGTCTCTCTCTGTCCTTTGTGTGGTGGCGAAGGTCACTCTAAGTCGGAGTGCGCTTCTCCCCAGGCTCGTTGCCTCAACTGCGGTGAGGCCCATCCTACCTTCTCCCGTGCGTGTGTCCATTACAAGCTTGAGGCAGCCGTCCTCAACTTGAAGCACCGGGAGCGTTTATCTTTTCCTGAGGCGAGGCGCCAGGTTCGCCGGCTCCCGCCTTATGCTAATATCTCTTATGCTCGCGTGTTGCGCTCTTCCTCTCCTCGTCCTTCCCGCCTTCCTCAGACTCACAACCGTTTCCAGGCCTTGGACCCTGATGCGCCCACTGCCCCCTCCTCTGTCCCTTTGGGTTCTCTCCCGAAGGATCCTCCTCCTGGTCCTCTGTCTGGGGTTCCCCTTCCTTCTACCCGGTCTGTCGTGTCTTCTGTGTCTCCTTCCTCGTCCCCCTCCGATCCTCCTTCCCATCCTCTTCCTCCATCTATCGGCTCTCCCCGCCGCCTGTCGGTGCGGGCGGATGTCCATCGCTCTCCTAACGGCCGTCGTGTGTGCTCTCGTTCGGCTTCTCCTGTTGAGACACTGGAATCTGTTGCCCGGTACGTAGTTGCTGGGACACCGGTCTCTTTAAGTCAGAAGCGTAAGCCTGGCTCCTCTCCTTCCTCTTCCCCGGCGGGTAAGAAGGCTTCGCTTTCTTCCTCAGCTCCTCCTTCTGGCTCTGTTGCTCCTTCCCCTCCCGTTTCAGTGCTTGCGCCCCCTGTTCCTGCTATGGAGGTTTCTTTGGCCCCTGCTTCCCTTTCGGTTGCTGCTCTTGCTGGGGTGCGCTCCTCTCTTTCTACTCCCCCTCTTCCTGCTGCTGTCCTTGACTGCTCCTCTCCGTTGTCTCCTCCTCCTCCTCCTCCTCCGGTCCCTGCCCGCCCACCTCTGATCTGTTCTCCCGTTTCCTTCCCTCCGTCTTTGCTCAGTTTACCCATGCCCCCTAACCCTGACTTTGCTGACCCTGATCCCGACCCTGATATTCTTTAACGTGCTCTGTTGGTCTTTCGCCTTTGTTTCTTCCTTGTTCTCTGTTTTTGTCCTTTCTCTTCTCGTCGTTGTCCATTCTTCAATGGAACGTTCGAGGTTATTACGCCAATTTCCTCGAACTCCAACTTCTGGTTTCGCGGTTTTCGCCCCTTTGTGTCTGTCTCCAGGAGCCGATGCTTGGTGCTCGTCCTGGTCGTTTTCATGGCTATTCCTTTCTCTCCCCCCCCCCCAGCCATTGCTGGGGCTTCTAATTCTTCTGCTCTCTTGATTCGGGCTGATGTTCCCTTTGTTCCTTTACTTTTTCCTTCGCCTCTCCATTGTTCTGCTGCTCGTATCTTTGTGGGGAAATGGTACACAGTTTGTTCCATTTATCTCCCCCCGAGTGTCCCGCTCTCTCTTCCTGATTTGAAACACCTCCTAGACTCCTTGCCGGAGCCTGTGCTCCTGCTGGGTGACTTCAATTGTCGTCATTCTCTTTGGGGTGACATTCTGACGAATACCCGGGGTCGCCTCCTTGAGCCGTTTCTCCTCTCTTCTTCCCTGTCTCTTCTGAATTCTGGTGAGCCCACTCATTTGGACTCTCGAACTCGCACCCTTTCTTGTCTTGATCTTTCTCTCTGCTCTTCTTCTCTTTACTTAGATTTCACATGGCAGGTTCTTGATGACCTCCATGGAAGTGATCATTTCCCCATCCTTGTTTCCTTTTTCTCTTTTCGCCCTTCCCTCTCTTTCCCTAGGTGGCAGTTTGCTAAGGCGGACTGGACCCTATTTTCCCTCAGTGCTACTCTCTCTGACCTCTCCCTTCTGCCCCTCTCTCGCGCTCTCCTCCTTTTTCATGACACTGTCTTCGACGCTGCCCTCCGCTCTATTCCTCGCTCTTCCTCTCGGGGTCCACGGAAGTGCGTTCCCTGGTGGAATGCGGACTGTGCTCGGGCTGTCCGCTGTAAGCGTGCAGCCTGGAAGAAGCACCGCCGTAGGCAGACGACCGATTCTTTTCTTTTCTTTCGGAAAGCGAGTGCGGTGGCCCGTAGGGCCATCCGTACGGCTAAACGTGAATGTTGGGCATCTTATGTCTCGACAATTACGTCCGAAACCCCTCTGGCCCAGATCTGGAAGCGTATCCGCAAGATAGCGGGTAAGTTCGTTCCCGATGTTTCACCGGTCCTTCACCTCCATGATACTCTTGTGGCGGACCCGTTGCAGGTCGCTTCCGAACTGGGTTCCCACTTTTCTTCTGTTAGCTCTGGTCTTCATCTTCCCCAATCTTTCCTTGTTCGTAAACCTGTCCTTGAGTCTCGTCCTTTAGATTTCTGCACTCATCTTCAGCTTCCCTATAATGATCCCTTCTCTCTCTCTGAACTTCGTTCTGCCCTGGCCCTCTGCGGTTCTACGGCGGCGGGCTCCGATGGTATTCATTATGAGATGCTTCGTCATCTCCCTCCGAGCACGTCTCAGTATTTACTGAGTCTGTATAATCGGATCTGGGAGTCGTCGTCAGTCCCTGAGGACTGGCTCGATGCCGTTGTCCTCCCTGTTCGCAAACCGGGGTCTCTGGGTACTTCCCCTAAGGACTTTCGCCCTATTGCTCTCACAAGTTGTGTCTGCAAACTCTTTGAACGTATGGTTAACGTTCGTCTGATGTGGTTCCTGGAACACCATCACCTCCTCTCCCCTTCTCAATTTGGTTTCCGCAAGTGCTGCAGCACGACAGATGTCCTGGTGAACTTGGAGGTCTATATACGTACTGCTTTTGCTGCGAAGACCTCCGTTGTTGCCGTCCTTTTTGACCTAGAAAAGGCTTACGACACCACTTGGCGTTATCATATCCTATCTCAACTTCATTCTTTTGGCCTTCGTGGTCATCTCCCTCTCTTTCTCCGCAGCTTCCTCTCTCGTCGTTCCTTTCGGGTGCGCCTTGGTACCGCTCTCTCTCCCTCTTTTCAGCAATACGAAGGTGTGCCCCAGGGTAGTGTTCTGAGCACTACTCTTTTTCTGGTTGCCCTCAATGGTCTTCTTTCCTCTCTTCCTTCTGGTGTCTTCTCCGCTCTCTATGTCGATGATCTTACCCTTTGTTGTCAGGGTGATGATTCGCCTCTCCTTCAACGCCGGCTTCAACTTGCGATTGATGCCGTGTCGTCTTGGGCCACAGGTCATGGCTTCAAGTTCTCTACTTCTAAGACTTGTGCCATGACTTTTACTAGGAAACGGGTTGTTCTTCGTCCCTCTTTGTCACTTTATGGTCATCCCCTTGAATACAAAGATTCCGCGAAGCTTTTGGGGTTATTCCTTGACACTCGTTTGTCTTGGTCTCCCCATATCTCTTACCTCCGTGTTGAGTGCTCTAAGTCCCTTACCCTCCTTCGGGTCTTGTCCCATACTTCTTGGGGGGCAGATAGGCGCACTCTCCTTGCTTTACATTCCTCTCT
>NC_091165.1:15786520-15857594 GCF_040958095.1 Procambarus clarkii
AAGGTACGGGCTCCATGCTGGGGCCGCATACTCCAGGATTGGTCTTACATATGTGGTGTACAAGATTCTGAATGATTCCTTACACAGGTTCCTGAACGCTGTTCTGATGTTAGCCAGCCTCGCATATGCCGCAGACGTTATTCTTTTTATGTGGGCTTCAGGAGACAGGTTTGGTGTGATATCAACTCCTAGATCTTTCTCTCTGTTCGTTTCATTAAGTACTTCATCTCCTATTCTGTATCCTGTGTTTGGCCTCCTATTTCCACCACCTAGTTTCATTACTTTGCATTTACTCGGGTTGAACTTCAACAGCCATTTGTTGGACCATTCACTCAGTCTGTCTAGGTCATCTTGTAGCCTCCTACTATCGTCCTCAGTTTCAATCCTCCTCATAATTTTTGCATCATCGGCAAACATTGAGAGAAATTATTCTATACCCTCTAGAAGATCATTTACATATATCAGAAACAGTATAGGTCCAAGGACTGACCCCTGCGGTACTCCACTCGTAACGTCTCGCCAATCTGAGACCTCACCCCTCACACTGACTCGTTGTCTCCTGTTACTTAGGTACTCCTGTATCCAACTGAGTACCTTCCCTTTCACTCCAGCCTGCATCTCCAGTTTTTTCACTAGCCTCTTGTGTGGCACTGTGTCAAAGGCTTTCTGACAATCCAAAAATATGCAGTCTGCCCACCCTTCTCTTTCTTGCCTTATTTTTGTTGCCTGGTCGTAGAATTCAAGTAACCCTGTGAGGCAGTACCTGCCATCCCTGAATCCATGTTGATGCTGTGTTACAAAGTTCTTTCGCTCCAGATGTTCCACTAGCTTTCTTCGCACAATCTTCTCCATCAACTTGCATGGTATGCAGGTTAGGGACACTGGTCTGTAATTCAGTGCCTCCTGTCTATCCCCTTTCTTGTATATCGGGACTACGTTAGCTGCTTTCCAAATTTCTGGCAGTTCCCCTGTTGCCAGTGATTTGTTATACACCATGGAGAGCGGGAGGCACAGTTCTTCTGCTCCTTCCTTTAGTATCCAAGGGGAGATTCCATCTGGACCTATAGCCTTTGTCACATCCAATTCTAGTAAACACTTCCTTACTTCCCCGCTGGTAATCTCAAACTCTTCCAGTGGTTCCTGGTTAGCTATTCCCTCTCTTATCTCTGGGATTTCTCCTTGCTCCAAGGTGAAGACCTCCTGGAATTTCTTATTCAGTTCCTCACACACTTCCTTGTCGTTTGTAGTGAATCCTTCTGCCCCTAACCTTAATTTCATAACCTGTTCCTTTACTGTTGTTTTTCTCCTGATGTGGCTATGCAGCAATTTAGGCTGAGTCTTTGCCTTGCTTGCGATGTCATTTTCGTATTGTCTTTCTGCCTCTCTTCTCATCCTAACATATTCATTCCTGGCATTCTGGTATCTTTCTCTGCTCTCCAGTGTCCTGTTATTCCTATAGTTTCTCCATGCCCTTTTACTTTGCTGCTTAGCTAGCCTACATCTCTGATTAAACCATGGGTTTCTCATCTTCATTTCACTGTTTTCCTTTTGGACTGGGACAAACTTGTTTGCTGCATCCTTGCATTTTTGCGTGATGTATTCCATCATATCTTGGGCCGTCTTTTCCCTGAACTCTGTTTCCCATGCTATATCTGCTAGGCATTTTCTTATCTCCTCATAGTTTCCCTTTCGGTATGCTAACCTTTTGGTTTCGGTATCCCTTCTCGAGTTCAATAACCCTTCTTCAATCAGGTACTCAAACACCAATACACTGTGGTCGCTCATTCCTACTGGGTCCTCAAAACTGATTTCTCTTATGTCAGAGTCATTCAGGGTGAAAACCAGGTCGAGTCTCGCTGGTTTGTCGTTTCCTCTCATCCTTGTGGGTTCACTGACATGCTGGGTTATGAAGTTTCTAGTCGCCACCTCCAGTAGTTTGGCTCTCCACGTATCCTCGCCTCCATGCGGTTCCTTGTTCTCCCAATCAATCCTGCCGTGATTGAAGTCCCCCATGATGAGCAGGTGGGATCTATTTCTACAGGCAGAAGAGGCTGTCCTCTCAATTATAGTGTTAACTGCCATGTTGTTGCTTTCGTACTCTTGACTGGGTCTTTTGTCATTTGGTGGAGGATTATATATTACTGCTACTACTATCCTTGGTCCTCCCATTGTCATGGTGCCTGCTATGTAGTCTCTGAAACCCTCACAGCCCGGGATAGCCATCTCCTTAAAACTCCATTCCTCTCTCATGAGTAGGGCCACTCCTCCTCCTCCTCCCCTACCTTCCCTCTCTTTCCTTATTATTGTGTACTCCTGGGGAACACGGCATTCGTTATGATTCCAGAGAGTTTTGTTTCAGTGAGTCCAATTACATCTGGGTTCATTTCTTGTGCTCTTTCCCTTAGTTCACTTGCCTTGCTTGTGATCCCATCTATGTTCGAGTACATTGCCCTGAAACTAACTCTCTTCTGCTTCTCCTCTGGGGAGGACCTGTGGGGTCTGGGGTGAGCGGGAGCTGGGAGGATCAGGTATGGGGAGACTGGTGGAGGAGGAAGGGCTTGGGGGGGAAGGGGGGAGGGGGAGGGTAGGGGGAGTGGGTGAGGGGGGGGAGGGGGAGGGTAGGGGGAGTGGGTGAGGGGCGGGAGGGGGAGGGTAGGGGGAGTGGGTGAGGGGGGAGGGTTGGGGGGGTGGGTTTTGGGGGGGCAATAAAGTGGGGAGGGCTTGGGGGGCGTGGGGGGAAAGGGAAGGCTGAGGTGGTTGAGGAAGAGGGGAGGGTTTTGGGGAGTGGTGGAGAGGGGAAGGATTAGGTGGGGTGGGGGAGAGTGGGGAGCTTAGGGGGGTGGGGGAGAATGGAGGGCTTGTGGGTGGGAGGGACGGAAGGGCATGTGGGAGAAGGGAGGGCTTGGGGGATGGGGGAGAAGGGAGGTCCTGGGGGGAGGGGGGGAGTGGGAGGAGGGGGGTGAGTGGGAGGAGAGGGGTGCCTTAGGTGGGTACTTAGTGGGGGACTGACAGGGGTTGGGGCAGGTAGGGTGTCTGTTGGGTGGAATGAGGGGGTGGTGCCGCACTCCCTTTGGCTAATGCACTGTTTGAGGAGGGTTCCCCGTTTTCCTCTGGGATTGTAGGGATCGGGGGTGTGGCTCCCTGATTCCTTTCTCTCTCCCTGCGCTCCTTCCTCGCGTCTGCTGCTTGCATTCTCTCTTCCCTTGTCATATCCCTCTGCAAGAATACTCTTTTGAACTTCTCTCCACTTGCTAGACAGCACTTCCTTTCTAATAATTCCTCTTTCGCGATTTCGCTCATGAAAACCACCTTTATCATTCGGTCTCTGTCCTTGTTGTACTTTCCAAGCCTGAAAACCTTTTCAACATTTCGCTCAGCTCCCTCCATCCTTACCTCTTTAAGGATCTCTTTAATCATGTTTTTGTCCTTGTCTCTCCGCTCCTTTGGTCTGGTCCCTGTTTGCTCCTTAATGCCTGCTACTACTACTGCTCTATTTCTCTCTATCAGCCGGCTGGTACATCTAGCCGCTTCCTGAGAGGAAGCCACTTCCATGGCAACTTCCTTAACGGCAGACCTAGCTTCAGGGCTCGTTTTAAGTATTTCAGCAAATGAGAGCTGAGGTGTGGAGGTCCCCTCCACAGTAGCATTCCTGTCTCCTTGAGGCACGGTTTGTGTCTGGTATTGTGGAGAAGTCTCCTTCAGGCTTCTTATCTCCTCCTTTGCTTCCCTTAGTTCATCCTGCAGTTTGGCAACTGTCTCCCTCATTAACCTCAGTTCTTCACTGAATTCCTCCCACATTTGCTGGAATACTCCCTTCATCCCGGCTTCCTGTTCCACCCCTTCCTCTGAAATTGTTCCAGCCGCGATTGACATCCTGCGTGTGGAAGCCCGAGTTCGTGTCCCATCCATGTTTTGCCCGATAGAGAGAGAGAGAGAGGGAGAGAGAGAGAGAGAGAGAGAGAGAGAGAGAGAGAGAGAGGGGGGGGAGAGAGAGGGAGAGAGAGGGAGAGAGAGAGAGGGAGAGAGAGGGAGAGAGAGAGAGGGAGAGAGAGGGAGAGAGAGGGAGAGAGAGAGAGAGGGAGGGAGAGAGAGAGAGAGAGGGAGGGAGAGAGAGAGAGGGAGAGAGAGGGAGAGAGAGAGAGAGGGAGAGAGAGAGAGAGAGGGAGAGAGAGAGAGAGGGAGAGAGAGAGAGGGAGAGGGAGAGTGAGAGAGGAGACAGAGAGAGGGGGGGTAGGGAGGTAGGTATGTTTGAGTGTGTATTGAAGGGGGGGAGGAGGTGGGAGAGAGGGAGGGGATAGCGAGGGTGTGTGGGGATGGCGAGGGTGTATGGGGGGATTATAGAGGGACTGTTACATGCATATGGTCGGGAGGCAGCGTGTTTACAGTCTCTGCTCTGTTGGGAGGGGGTGGGGGTTAGTGAGTTGTCTCCGTGTAGGTAGAGCGGAGTGTTTTTCACACTTTTGTGTCAGAAACTAGTTCCCACATGAGCCTCCCATTTCCCTTGATATTCGTTTCAGTTTGTTACCTTATATCCAAGACTAACTATTAAAAAGCAATAACGCTGTACACCAATTTACTGACTGACTTTGTGAGAGGCTTTACCTTACCGCCAATTTCAAAACCCGTAGCACAAACAGGTGTTAAGTACTGTTGACATTGGTGGGTAGGCCTGCTGTCTCCATCCACGCCGCTGCCAGGCGTAGGTCCCTCCAACTTGTCACTATATATCTCACTATATATCACACTTCACCTTGTCACTATATATCTTATCCTGCCTCTCGAATTTTCCGTGTATCCCTCTGATGTCCCGAGATATGAAGCCTTATTAACGAGCGCGGCCAACAGCGACTCGGCACCCTCCCTCCCTTACGACTTTTGATGTGTGTGTGTGTGTGTGTGTGTGTGTGTGTGTGTGTGTGTACTCACCTAGTTGTGTTTGCGGGGGTTGAGCTCTGGCTCTTTGGTCCCGCCTCTCAACCGTCAATCAACAGGTGTACAGATTCCTGAGCCTATTGGGCTCTCTCATATCTACACTTGAAACTGTGTATGGAGTCAGCCTCCACCACATCACCCCCTAATGTAACACACACACACACACACACACACACACACACACTGTGTGTGTGTGTGTGTGTGTGAGTGCTCTTACTCCCTAAACCCGGGCCGGGTATGGGGAGTAAGAGAACTCCCAGAACTCTCTTTAGGACTCCAGCTGGAAGCTCTTGACATTGTTCCTCACAAGCGATTCCTTTGCAGACTCGAAAAACAGGCTCATGATGTCTAGGGAAAAGTTCTTAAGTGAGCGAAGGGGACTTTCAAGGAAGAAGACAAAGGGTGATAATAAGAGAATTATTAGATGGGGAGAGGTGATGTGTGGAGTACTTCAGGGGTGGGTGTTTGGGCCAGTCCTCTTCCTAATATATGTGAATGATCTTCCAGAGGCAGTAAGCTTATTCTTATCCATTTTTGCTGACGATGCTAAGCTAATGAAGTGAATCAAAACTGAAGACAACTGTAATACATTACGAAATGATGTAGGCAATCTCCATAGATGGCCTGAGCAATGATCAATGACTACTAGATTTTAACGCTGATAAATGGAAGGTAATGAAAATGGGAGTTGGAGCAAAACAGAAATAGAAAGATCTAAAAGAAATACAGGATAAAGGGAAGGCAACTTCCAAGTTTTGAAAATGAGAGAGAGACTTTAGAGTAGACATAGCTCGAGACCTAACAGCAGTGGCGCGCACAAGCACAATATAGAGACAGCATACGCCATCTTGAGGTTATCTTGAGATGATTTCGGGGCCTAGTGTCCCTGCGGCCCGGACCTCGACCAGGCCTCCACTCCCAGGAAGCAGCCCGTGATAGCTGACTAACTCCCAGGTACGTGTTTACTGCTAGGTAACATGAGCATCAGGGTGAAAGAAACTCTGCCCATTGATTCTCGTCGGCGTCCGGGATCGAACCCGGGACCACAGGATCACGCGTCCAGTGTTCTGTCCTCTCAGCCATACTGACAAACGTCCAGTTATCCTTTTGTAACTTTGGCAAAGATCCGTTCCGAGGGCTGTATACATCCCTTGTGAGTCCAGTGTCGAGTATGCTGCCCTGGCATGGAACCCCTTCCTAAATAACTACAAAACAAAACTAGAAAAGTTCCATAAATATGCTACGTTCTTGAGCTAAGGGGACTAAGCTATGAAGAAACACTGAGGTGAACTGGAGCTCATTACAGTGGAGGAAAAAAATAGGGTAGACATGATAATGACGTACAGGATATTAAGGGGGATTGTCAAAGTAAATACAGAAAAAATGTTCAGATTAGGGAACAGAAGAACGAGAGGACATAATTGGAAACTGAAAACGCAATTGGGTCACAGATATAATAAAGGTACTTTTTCAGTCTAGTGGTCGTAAATAAGTGGGACGAACTATATGAGGAATTGTCGAAGCCAATTCGATACATTATTTTAAATGTAAGTATAATTAGAAATAAAATTAAAAGTCACTGCATTGAACTAATGTGATCGAGAGGCGGGGCTTAAGAGCAGATGCTCGACCATGCAAGTACAACAAGGTGCGCACGCACACACCCTGAGTATTCACCTAGTTGTGCTTCCTAGGGTTGAGCTCTGCTCTTAAGCCTCTCAACTGTTACTAACTACTAATTTTTACCACCCGTGTTAAACCGTTTATCTTTATCTACCCTGTCAATTCCTCTGAGAATTTTGTAGGTAATGATCATGTGTCTCCTTACTCTTCTGTCTTCTAGTGTCGTGAGGTGCATTTCTCGCAGCCTTTCTTCGTAACTCATGCCTCTTAGTTCTGGGACTAGCCTAGTGGTATATCTCTGAACTTTTTCAAGCTTCGCTTTGTGCTTGACAAGGGATGGGCTCCATGCTGGGGCCGCATACTCCAGTATTGGTGTTACATATGTGGTATTACAGTGTGTGTGTGTGTGTGTGTGTGTGTGTGTGTGTGTGTGTGTGTGTGTGTGTGTGTGTGTACTCACCTATTTGTGCTTGCAGGATCGAGCATTGACTCTTGAACTCCATTAGCATTTTCTCTGACCATCTCTGCAACCTGTTCAGTCCCCTAAGAGGATCCTACAATCCTTATCTATCACAACTCTTCTCATTAATTTTGGGTCATCCGCAAAGATCGACATGTAGGATTCTACTCCTGCAAACATGTCATTAACGTATTATAGAAATATAAATGGTCCCAGCACCGATCCTTGAGGTACTCCACTCGCTACTATTCGCCTGTCCGGCTTCTCACCCCATGCCGTTACTCTCTGGCCCCTTCCTGTTAGGTAGTTCCATACCCATGCTAGGGCCTTTCCGCTTACTCCTGCTTGCCTCTCAAGTTGGAATAGCAGTCTCATGTGCGGTACTGTACTCTCACACAGTGTGTGTATGTGTGTGTGTGTGTGTGTGTGTGTGTGTGTGTGTGTGTGTATGTGTGTGTGTGTGTGTGTGTGTGTGTGTGTGTGTGTGTGTAATCTCCGATTCATCCAGGGTTCAGTGACTGGCTCGGTTTTGTCGTGGGGCGACAAGCTTACCGCTTTCGTTGCCTTCCATTCGGTTTGAATCTGGCTCCTCGAGTGTTCACACGCCTTACCGGGTCGTGGTGAACTGTATGCTCGGTTAGGGGTTCAGGTTCTGGATTACCTCGACGACTGGCTTTTGTGGGCTCCCAGCCAGTCCACGTGATATGGTTCTTTCCCAGCTCGCCGGGTTCGGGTTCATGGTGAACTGGAGGAATTAAGTCCCTTTTGGTTCCCTCTCGGGTTCGGACTTAACTGGACTGTGTCAGGGTCGTTCCTTCTGCCGTTCTCGCGATCTATGGGCTCGGATCCTGTGAGCCTTGCATCGGCTGCTGCATCGCCGGCTTCCTCTGCAGGTATTACGGGGTTCTGGGCCATAGCGCCTCCCTGTGCCCTCGCTCGATATGTTCACGGATGTCTCGTCTCTCGGCTGGGGTTTTGTGACAAGTGCTCACCAGGCCGGCCAGGGTCGGTGGGGTCCGCCCTTCCGTCGAGCTCACAGCACGGTGCAGGAGTTAAGAGGATTTGGGTCGCTCGAGGAACAATGATCCGGCTTCATTCGACCTCTCCCCAGTTGTTCATTGCCATAATCGCTGAGATTTGGTGCGGTCCTTGGTTCTTTGGGGCTGGTCACTTCGGGTGATTTCTCTGCTGAGTTCTCAGGGTTTGGCTCTCCTGGCGGTTCATGTTCAGGGGATGTCAAACGTCCTGGCAAACGGCCTGTCTCGGTTCATTCCCCTTTCCACGGAATGGACGGTCGACGCCGACTCCTTCAGTTGACTCCGCCGGACGTACGGGCGCCCAGAGGTGGACCTATTCGCATCTGCGTGGTCGAGGCATCTTCCAGTTTATGTGGCGCCCTTCCCAGACTACGAGGCCGTCGGGATCGATGCTTTTCGGCTGGACTGGTCGAGGCAGAGTCACCTGTACCTCTTTCCTCCAGTCCGGTTGTTGCTCTGGATCCTGGCTCGGTTGAAGACTTACCAAGGGAGAGTATTCCTGTTGGCTCCATGGTGGCCGGGCCAGCCTTGGTTTCAGGCGCTTCTTGCTTAATGTCCAAACCCGAGGGCTTTCCCGCGGCTCCGTCTCTTTCAGCAGATCAGTCTGGTCCGTTACGTGGCTGGTTCTTCTCCTCTGCTGTTCGCATCTGGTCTTTTTGACGTGGGTGTATCACCACTTGTTTTGTGATCAGGTGGCTTAGTTGATGGTGTCCCACCTGCGAGTTTCTTCTTGACGGCAGTGTGAAATTTCCTGGCGGCCTTTTCGGCAATTTTTGTGTCTTCGTAGGTTGTCTTCGATTTCTGATCGGGTTGTTTTGTCCTTTCTCTCTTGGTTGTTTCAGGACCGTCATCTTGTGTCAAATACTGTTGCCTCGTTTCGTGCTGCACTGGCGGAGCCGCTGCAGCTTGCTTTCGGGGTGGATGTCACTTCTGCTCCATTCCGCAAGCTTTCTCGGGCGTTGTTTCACCTCCGGCCTGCTCATGCGCCGCCTGAGCCGTTCTGGTCGTTGGACCGGGTGCTCTTTTCTCTCTCCTCCTCGGTTTGTGGTGGCCCCACACGGTTCAGGACTGTTTTTCTAAGGCTCTTTTTCTTGTGGGCATTAGCCTCTGGGGGTCGGGTCGGGAAGCTTCATACTTTCCTCCGGCACAGGGGTTTCTGTTCTTTCGGTCCTGGTGGTCGTTTCGTTCGTGCGCAGTTTTCTTCTTTTCTGGTGAAGAATCAGTCTGCTGCTTTCCGAAGGGGTCCTTGGGTTGTTGATGCTTGGTTGGTTCGGCTGGGGGTGCATCATGTTTTGTGTCCAGTTGCTGCTCTTCACCGGTATCTGTGCGCCACGGCTTCCGTGGCAGGGGACACGCTTTGGGTGGATCCGGTTTCCCTTCTTCCCTGTTCTAAGGCGCGGTTCTCCCAGGTCATCTGCAGGATTATTCGGTCCAGCCAGTCTGCGGTCAATCCCCGTGCCCACGACGTTCGTAAGTTCGCGGCTTTGGGTGCTGTTTTTGGGAATGTCTTGGGCTGACATTCTGGCACGGGGCTTTTGGAGGTCGAACAGGTTCCTGGCTGTACGGTATCTCGTTAATGTTCCTGGGCCTTCTCGGGCATGTGTAGCCTTGGGTCGCAGGTTGCAGCCATTTGTCTGGACTTCGAGTTGAGCGAGTGATGACCGCCTCCAGGGTAAGTCCCTCTTTTTCTTTATCTTTGGTTTGGTAGCTCCGGGAAGCCATAGTGGCTCTCTACAGAAAAACAGAGTTGAATGTAATGAAACGCCATTTTCTAGGTAAGACCTGGAGGCTCCCCGGCATGGCGTTTTTTCGCGTTTTTTGATACTCGGCCTCTGAACTGAGAAGTTGCCGCGTGGAGGTCTGGGAAATCCCCCGTCCCCCTCCCGGGGATGTGGTGGGGGGTGCGCAGACGGATGCGTGGCGTTTGTGATGACGTCATACTGGTTTCCTTGGTTTTGATTGGGAGTTCTGTTGCTAGTTCGGCTTTCGGTTTGCAATTTATTTGATCAGAAGTAGTTTGTTTTGGAATTACTACCTTTCTGGGTGCCTGACCTGGTAGATGGCGGACAAAGACTGCTTCCAATTACACGGGGGTGTCTTCAGGCCATTGTTCTTCGTGCGTCTCTTGAGGGGGTGTCAGGTCCTTCCTTCCCCCTCCTCCCTCCTTCCCCCTCTTTTCCTTCCTTTCCCCTCTTTTCCTTCCCCCTCTTTTCCTTCCTTTCCCCTCCTCTTCCTCCCCCCCTCCTCTTCCTCCCCCCCTCCTCTTCCTCCCCCTCCAAGAACACACTGAGATCGCTGCTCACACAGACGGACAGGTAATCTCTCCAGAACAAGACATCTGGTGGTGAGGTTACACAATGCGTAATGTCAGATACTCAAAGCTCTGCGGGACTCTGCGATTGTCAGGTTAATCAGGAGACTTTAGAGGAGGCCCTCAGCTGCCACACACACACACACACACACACACACACACACACACACACACACACACACACACACACACACACACACACACACACACACCAGGATACACGCTACACTGCCACACACCAGGATACACACTACACTGCCCCACACACACCAGGATACACACTACACTGCCCCACACACACCAGGATACACACTACACTGCCACACACACACACCAGGATACACGCTACACTGCCACACACACACCAGGATACACACTACACTGCCACACACACACACCAGGATACACACTACACTGCCACACACACACACCAGGATACACACTACACTGCCACACACACACCAGGATACACACTACACTGCCACACACCAGGATACACGCTACACTGCCACACACACACACCAGGATCCACGCTACACTGCCACACACACACACCAGGATACACGCTACACTGCCACACACACACACCAGGATACACACTACAATGCCACACACACACCAGGATACACACTACACTGCCACACACACACCAGGATACACATTACACTGCCACACACACACCAGGATACACACTACACTGCCACACACCAGGATACACGCTACACTGCCACACACACACACCAGGATACACGCTACACTGCCACTCACACACACACACACCAGGATACACACTACACTGCCACACACACACCAGGATACACACTACACTGCCACACACACACACCAGGACCACACTACACTGCCACACACACAAACCAGGATACACACTACACTGCCACACACCAGGATACACGCTACACTGCCACACACACACACCAGGATACACACTACACTGCCACACACACACACACACACCAGGATACACACTACACTGCCACACACACACCAGGATACACACTACACTGCCACACACACACCAGGATACACACTACACTGCCACACACACAAACCAGGATACACACTACATTGCCACACACACAAACCAGGATACACACTACACTGCCACACACACAAACCAGGATACACACTACACTGCCACACACACAAACCAGGATACACACTACACTGCCACACACACACCAGGATACACACTACACTGCCACACACCAGGATACACACTACACTGCCACACACACACACCAGGATACACACTACACTGCCACACACACACACCAGGATACACACTACACTGCCACACACACACCAGGATACACACTACACTGCCACACACACAAACCAGGATACACACTACACTGCCACACACCAGGATACACGCTACACTGCCACACACACACACCAGGATACACGCTACACTGCCACACACACACACACCAGGATACACACTACACTGCCACACACACACCAGGATACACACTACACTGCCACACACACACCAGGATACACACTACACTGCCACACACACACACACACACACCAGGATACACACTACACTGCCACACACACACACCAGGATACACACTACACTGCCACACACCAGGATACACGGTACACTGCCACACACACACACCAGGATACACACTACACTGCCACACACACACACCAGGATACACACCACACTGCCACACACACACCAGGATACACACTACACTGCCACACACACACACCAGGTTACACACCACACTGCCACACACACACCAGGATACACACTACACTGCCACACACCAGGATACACGGTACACTGCCACACACACACACCAGGATACACACTACACTGACACACACCAGGATACACGGTACACTGCCACACACACACACCAGGATACACACCACACTGCCACACACACACACACACACACACTACACACACACACACACACACACACACACACACACACACACACATACCAGGATACACTGAACACTGTATCAGGGCACCGGCAGGAAGGCCAGAATATCATGGTCACAATGGCCTTGCTCCAGCTGTCTAATGGTAACACCTTCTGTACTGGATGATTGGTCCCTGACTATCATCTGCTCCTCCTCCTCCTGCTCATTCTCCTCCTCCTGCTCATTCTCCTTCTCCTGTTTATTCTCCTCCTTTTCCTGCTCATTCTCCTCCTCCTGCTCATTCTCCTCCTGCTTATTCTCCTCCTCCTGCTTATTCTCCTCCTCTTGCTTATTCTCCTCCTCCTGCTGCTCCTCCTCCCTCCCTCCCTCCTGCTCCTCCCTGCTCCTGTTCCTCCTGCTGATGAAGAAGAATCTTTTCCTTGTAAGTAGCAGTGAGGAGTATTTTCTTCTAGCGGGAGGTGAGGAGGGACGAGGAGGTCCTCCAGGAACACGCTACAGCCGCGGTTACCACAACATTTCGTCCTCCCATCACATGTACTCCTGCTACCTTTGCTACTTAGTACTATTGCTCCCAAAATAAGTAGCATTTTATATATCCAGTTAGCTACTCTCTGTTCTGACCACTTCCAGCTGTTGCTGAGCAGTGGTTCATCTGTAGTACACTGTAGTCTTGTAGCCCGGAGTGCTACAGGGCCACGGTTAACGACACTGTAGTCTTGTAGCCCGGAGTGCTACAGGGCCACGGTTAACGACACTGTAGTCTTGTAGCCCGGAGTGCTACAGGGCCACGGTTAACGACACTGTAGTCTTGTAGCTCCGAGTGCTACAGGGCCACGGTTAACGACACTGTAGTCTTGTAGCTCCGAGTGCTACAGGGCCACGGTTAACGACACTGTAGTCTTGTAGCCCGGAGTGCTACAGGGCCACGGTTAACGACACTGTAGTCTTGTAGCCCGGAGTGCTACAGGGCCACGGTTAACGACACTGTAGTCTTGTAGCCCGGAGTGCTACAGGGCCACGGTTAACGACACTGTAGTCTTGTAGCTCCGAGTGCTACAGGGCCACGGTTAACGACACTGTAGTCTTGTAGCCCGGAGTGCTACAGGGCCACGGTTAACGACACTGTAGTCTTGTAGCCCGGAGTGCTACAGGGCCACGGTTAACGACACTGTAGTCTTGTAGCCCCGAGTGCTACAGGGCCACGGTTAACGACACTGTAGTCTTGTAGCCCGGAGTGCTACAGGGCCACGATTAACGACACTGTAGTCGTGTAGCCCCGAGTGCTACAGGGCCACGGTTAACGACACTGTAGTCTTGTAGCTCCGAGTGCTACAGGGCCACGATTAACGACACTGTAGTCTTGTAGCCCGGAGTGCTACAGGGCCACGGTTAACGACACTGTAGTCTTGTAGCCCGGAGTGCTACAGGGCCACGGTTAACGACACTGTAGTCTTGTAGCTCCGAGTGCTACAGGGCCACGGTTAACGACACTGTAGTCTTGTAGCTCCGAGTGCTACAGGGCCACGGTTAACGACACTGTAGTCTTTTAGCCCGGAGTGCTACAGGGCCACGGTTAACGACACTGTAGTCTTGTAGCCCGGAGTGCTACAGGGCCACGGTTAACGACACTGTAGTCTTGTAGCTCCGAGTGCTACAGGGCCACGGTTAACGACACTGTAGTCTTGTAGCCCGGAGTGCTACAGGGCCACGGTTAACGACACTGTAGTCTTGTAGCCCGGAGTGCTACAGGGCCACGGTTAACGACACTGTAGTCTTGTAGCCCCGAGTGCTACAGGGCCACGGTTAACGACACTGTAGTCTTGTAGCCCGGAGTGCTACAGGGCCACGATTAACGACACTGTAGTCTTGTAGCTCCGAGTGCTACAGGGCCACGATTAACGACACTGTAGTCTTGTAGCCCCGAGTGCTACAGGGCCACGGTTAACGACACTGTAGTCTTGTAGCCCGGAGTGCTACAGGGCCACGGTTAACGACACTGTAGTCTTGTAGCCCGGAGTGCTACAGGGCCACGGTTAACGACACTGTAGTCTTGTAGCCCCGAGTGCTACAGGGCCACGGTTAACGACACTGTAGTCTTGTAGCCCGGAGTGCTACAGGGCCACGATTAACGACACTGTAGTCGTGTAGCCCCGAGTGCTACAGGGCCACGGTTAACGACACTGTAGTCTTGTAGCTCCGAGTGCTACAGGGCCACGATTAACGACACTGTAGTCTTGTAGCCCCGAGTGCTACAGGGCCACGGTTAACGACACTGTAGTCTTGTAGCCCCGAGTGCTACTGGGCCACGGTTAACGACACTGTAGTCATGTAGCCCCGAGTGCTACAGGGCCACGGTTAACGACACTGTAGTCTTGTAGCTCCGAGTGCTACAGGGCCACGGTTAACGACACTGTAGTCTTGTAGCCCGGAGTGCTACAGGGCCACGGTTAACGACACTGTAGTCTTGTAGCCCGGAGTGCTACAGGGCCACGGTTAACGACACTGTAGTCTTGTAGCCCGGAGTGCTACAGGGCCACGGTTAACGACACTGTAGTCTTGTAGCCCCGAGTGCTACAGGGCCACGGTTAACGACACTGTAGTCTTGTAGCCCCGAGTTTAATATTGAACACCAGCTGGGCTGGAGCTCAGCGTGAGGGCAGTTGGTATGTTATATATGTTCCATATACCTAAATGACGGTGCGTGTACCGTGTGATCCCCGACGGTGTGTGTGTGTACCGTGTGATCCCCGACGGTGTGTGTGTGTACCGTGTGATCCCCGACGGTGTGTGTGTGTACCGTGTGATCCCCGACAGTGTGTGTGTGTACCGTGTGATCCGCGACGGTGTGTGTGTGTGTACCGTGTGATCCCGACAGTGTGTGTGTGTGTACCGTGTGATCCCCGACAGTGTGTGTGTGTGTGTGTACCGTGTGATCCCCGACAGTGTGTGTGTGTGTGCGTGTACCGTGTGATCCCCGACAGTGTGTGTGTGTGTGCGTGTACCGTGTGATCCCCGACAGTGTATGTACCGTGTGATCCCTGACGGTGTATACCGTGTGATCCCCGACGATGTATACCGTGTGATCCCCGACGGTGTGTACCGTGTGGCTATCCTGCCCGCCAGCGAGACTCTGGGAATCACACATAAATAGGCACTAAGCCACAGGTATTACCACAATATCCAGCGTCTTACAGTGAGTGTAAACAAAACACCTGCAGTACAGGTGTTTGACATCAAATATTAGCTCAAAAGTTTATCCCTGGAGGTGGACGGGACAGGAGGAGTAAAGGGAAACGGGACAGATGGACGGGAGACGGGACAGGACGAGTTACTTATAAAGAACACCTTTTTGACGCTCTTTGAAAAAATTAGAGGAGCCTCCGTCCGTAATTTTGAAACAGTTTCATATTGTCTTTATCTCCTTGATTGGGGCACTCTTCCAGAGTTTGATTTTATAGTTTTTTTCGGTGCATTCGACTGTAGGACCTGTAGGTCGACCCCCTCGACTGTAGGACCTGTAGGTCGACCCCCTCGACTGTAGAACCTGTAGGTCGACCCCCTCGACTGTAGGACCTGCGGGTCGACCCCCTCGACTGTAGAACCTGCGGGTCGACCCCCTCGACTGTAGGACCTGCGGGTCGACCCCCTCGACTGTAGGACCTGCGGGTCGACCCCCTCGACTGTAGGACCTGCGGGTCGACCCCCTCGACTGTAGGACCTGCGGGTCGACCCCCTCGACTGTAAGACCCCTGGGTCGACCCCCTCGACTGTAAGACCCCTGGGTCGACCCCCTCGACTGTAGGACCCGTGGGTCGACCCCCTCGACTGTAGGACCTGTAGGTCGACCCCCTCGACTGTAGGACCTGCGGGTCGACCCCCTCGACTGTAGGACCTGCGGGTCGACCCCCTCGACTGTAGGACCTGCGGGTCGACCCCCTCGACTGTAGGACCTGCGGGTCGACCCCCTCGACTGTAGGACCTGCGGGTCGACCCCCTCGACTGTAGGACCTGCGGGTCGACCCCCTCGACTGTAAGACCCCTGGGTCGACCCCCTCGACTGTAGGACCCGTGGGTCGACCCCCTCGACTGTAGGACCCGTGGGTCGATCCCCCTCGACTGTAGGACCCGTGGGTCGATCCCCCTAGACTGTAGGAACCGTGGGTCGATCCCCCTCGACTGTAGGAACCGTGGGTCGATCCCCCTCGACTGTAGGACCTGCGGGTCGATCCCCCTCGACTGTAGGACCCGTGGGTCGATCCCCCTCGACTGTAGGACCTGTGGGTCGACCCCCTCGACTGTAGGACCTGCGGGTCGACCCCCTCGACTGTAGGACCTGCGGGTCGACCCCCTCGACTGTAGGATCTGCGGGTCGACCCCCTCGACTGTAGGACCTGCGGGTCGACCCCCTCGACTGTAGGACCTGTGGGTCGACCCTCCTCGACTGTTGGACCTGTGGGTCGACCCTCCTCGACTGTTGGACCTGTGGGTCGACCCCCTCGACTGTAGGACCCGTGGGTCGATCCCCCTTGACTGTAGGACCTGTGGATCGACCTCCTCGGCTGTAGTACATGTGGGTCGACCCCCTCGACTGTTGGACCTGTGGGTCGATCCCCCTCGACTGTAGGACCTGTGGGTCGATCCCCCTCGAATGTAGGACCCGTGGGTCGATCCCCCTCGACTGTAGGACCCGTGGGTCAACCCCCCCCCTCGAATGTAGGACCTGCGGGTCGACCCCCCCCCCCCCAACTGTAGGACTTGCTGGTCGACCCCCCCCCACCCTCGACTGTAGGACCTGCGGGTCGACCCCCCCCCCCCTCGACTGTAGGACCTGCGGGTCGATCCCGCCTCGACTGTTGGACCTGCGGGTCGACCCCGCCTCGACTGTTGGACCTGCGGGTCGACCCCGCCTCGACTGTTGGACCTGCGGGTCGACCCCCCCTCCTCGACTGTTGGACCTGCGGGTCGGCCCCCCCTCCTCGACTGTTGGACCTGCGGGTCGACCCCGCCTCGACTGTTGGACCTGCGGGTCGACCCCGCCTCGACTGTTGGACCTGCGGGTCGACCCCCCCCCCCTCCTCGACTGTTGGACCTGCGGGTCGACCCCCCCCTCCTCGACTGTTGGACCTGCGGGTCGACCCCCCCTCCTCGACTGTTGGACCTGCGGGTCGACCCCCCTCCCTCCTCGACTGTTGGACCTGCGGGTCGACCCCCCCCCCCCTCCTCGACTGTTGGACCTGCGGGTCGACCCCCCCTCCTCGACTGTTGGACCTGCGGGTCGACCCCCCCTCCTCGACTGTTGGACCTGCGGGTCGACCCCCCCTCCTCGACTATTGGACCTGCGGGTCGACCCCCCCTCCTCGACTGTTGGACCTGCGGGTCGAGCCGTTCTTGGACATGGAGGTAGTATCACAAGGCGATTGTTAGAAAACATGAAATTGTTTTGATATTGGTGCATGAGACCAGCTGCTGGGTGCACAGTGTCGCTCCGGATACAAAGACAACCGGATTATAAACTACCAGTGCCGGCAATATTCCAGCTGGGATGGTCGGCCTGGAATAATAACCCGCGGTCATCATTGACCCCTGTCACTGGTATTACCTTGTAGGGCTATGACCAGGTCATTACTGACCCCAGTATTACCTTGTAGGGCTATGAACAGGGCATTATTGACCCCAGTATTACCTTGTAGGGCTATGAAAAGGTCATTAATGACCCCAGTATTACCTTGTAGGGCTATGACCAGGTCATTATTGACCCTAGTATTACCTTGTAGGGCTATGACCAGGTCATTATTGACCCCAGTATTACCTTGTAGGACTATGACCAGATCATTACTGACCCCAGTATTACCTTGTAGGGCTATGACCAGGTCATTACTGACCCCAGTATTACCTTGTAGGGCTATGACCAGGTCATTATTGACCCCCAGTATTACCTTGTAGGGCTATGACCAGGGCGTTATTGACCTCAGTATTACCTTGTAGGGCTATGACCAGGTCATCAGTGACCCCAGTATTACCTTGTAGGGCTATGACCAGGTCATTACTGACCCCAGTATTACCTTGTAGGGCTATGACCAGGTCATTACTGACCACAGTATTACCTTGTAGGGTGTTACCTATCGTTCGTTACGGCTCGTGACCCTACAGCAGCCAAGCTTTAATTACATCTAGGGATATCACTGCTGCTCTCTAAAGCGCGTCACCAGTATGACCCCTTGATAAGTAATGAGCACATAAATAACAATCTTCCTTTAGGACTGAAGAATAGATACAAAAATTTATATAGATATATATTCAAGACAGTATAATATAAAAACACAGATGGTTAAGTTAACTTATATAATAAATGAAAATATTGTCATTTCCCTTAATATAATATAATATAATATAATATAATATATGATATGATATGATATGATATGGCACAACAAGAAATGAACAGACTTATCTCCCACATGTTACTCCTCTGGTCCCGTATCAGCTACTGACTCTCGCTCTGGCGCTACCCACATTCTCACCTCCCGTCTGCCTCATCCCAGGATGAGGGATGGAAACTAAGGACTTTTTAATATTTTAAACTAATTGAACAACCACTTGTTCTCAAAACACACAAGAATGCAATTTACAGATAATAGTTACTTACAAAATATATAAGTACAATGCCACCTGTTTAATTACAGTATATAACAATTATATATACTAAATAAAAGTGACATCTGGAACTCCCAAACTGAACAGGTCCAGCTTTCCCGTATCAATCAGGTAATAGATGTGTGCAAAGACAACCGCGCTCTTGTCCACTGACGCTGCCACACCATACGACAATTTACCAAAAAACACAATGTGTGTACATATATATGTAATGATAAAATAAAATAAAATTGATTTTAAATTTATATACGTATTCTGCTAGGAGTACGTAACACTTCCACCTCCAAGAAAAAAAAATGCAATAGATTGAAGATCAATGGCATTTTTTCAAAGTAAAGTGTATGACACTTGAGATTAATGGTATTAATTACACCAAACATGTATAAGTAATAAGAACACATTTCTGGACAAAAATGAAAACACTCCAAATATAGTCTTACAGGAAACTCAGAAATTTCAGTCTTATGACTATGTTCTACATATGTGTCACTGGAGTATGCAAATTTATCTCTCCAAGGTACTATCTCATTTATTTCACTTTGTTTCAGATCATATTTCACACTTCTATCTACAACATTATCATTAGTAGCATGAATAGAATTGTCAATAAAGGTAGCTGCTTTCACACAGTTATCATGGCAATTTTGCTTTTCATATGTTTCTACTATTTCTCCAAGATCAGTTTCATTTTTCCATGTGATTCCTTTTCCACATGGTGAATTTTTCCAAGACAGACTCCAGTTCCCATTTCTCCCTTTTTCTGGAGCTGAACTGCTAAATTGAAGCTGATTGGGTGTTGAGTAGATTTGGGACTTCTCCTGGGTATGCTCTGACACAGACATCTGCTCCTCACTCTTGATCCTCTGTGGAACACACACTCTCGCCCAAGGTATACTAAAATTAGAGAAATTAGCATTAAACCTCGCAATTATGCATAAGATTTTCCCCTTCATAGAACCTTCCAAAACACAAGACACCGACTTATCAAACCTTTGACCTTCAAACCAAGAAATACAACCCAAGATAAGTGCAAAGACTACCTGATCGAACTGACTCAGATGATCCATAAGGAACACAGAAATCAATTTCCTCATAACTCTGTCATAACGATCAGTGAAAGAAAACAGGCATATGCCTAGGCACCATATCTCAATCATAACTCTCAAGACAAGTTCACACCTGATGGTGAACTTGAACACAACACACACTTTCATCAACCGTCTAGTCTTCCAAAAGACTAAATAAAACATGCCGAAAACTTTACAACCCTCACCATCACTTCCCAAGTGATTTACGTCTGATGACAACCAATCAACCAAGAGGTTTAAGGGTCTTAACATCTTGAAGATGAACAGCAGATTACCTGGGAAACGCCCAAGGACAATCTGAAACCCTTCACAATGATTAACTCTAGGTAGGATAACCTTATCCCCCAACTTGAATTGCACACCTGGAGCCTCAAACATCTGCTCCCCAGTATGATTTAATCCTTCACCCACAATATGACTCTGAAAATCAACTCCAATATGACTCTGAAAGTCAACACCACACTTGAGTGGAACATACACTTTTATCACTCGTGCATCAAAATTAACTGGATCTGAATATAGAGATACTGCTCTAGCATAACTCACTACTTCCTCAGAACTGGATGCACAACCTACTTGAGTAAACTCTCTCTGCTCAACCACAAGGCTTGACAAAGATGTCCCACAGTCCATTACTTCACAAGAAAATGGCTCCTGCAGAATAAAAGTAGACTTCAACATCCTACACACACACTGACTCAATGTACACAATGAGAAATACTTACTCCACAAAGAATAAGAATCACAACTCTGCAACTTAGATCCAAATGCTACTTTACCACTCTTAATTATTTTACCAAAATTTCCTCCCATGACTTCTGGAGCTGCTTGGAGTACTGTCTGCTCACAATCAATAATATCACTACCAAGCTGGGTCACATCCTCACAGACAACTGAAGAGGGAGGCTCAATGGGTCTCCATCTACTCAACAGAAGCTGATCCTCTGGCTGCTTTCCCACACTCTCCAAAACTGGATCTACAGAACAGACTGTCTCCTTGCTTCTCTCTGAAATCTTAGGGTCAGTTCTACTCAAAGCACTTAAATGAAGGGAATCTGAAGCGAGCGGGCAAGTAACAGGTAGTTTGACCTCCTCCCCTATTATATCACCTTGACTAGGGTGAGGCGGGGCCTCTACAACGGACTTACTCTCGACAACTGATTCTAAAATTGGAGTGAGCGGGAATACTTCTGCCAACCCAACATCTTGTCCTAAACCATTCACTTGGCTGGAATACAGAGTCGTGGCTTTTAAGTTTCTCTCAACTCCTGGCACAACGTTCGTAGTGAGCGGGCAAGACAATGGTACATGGACATCCTTTCCCAATTTATTGGAATAAAGCAGAGTCATAGTATCAGGCTTACTCTCAACAACTAAATCGGCCACACAGGAATCTGGAACAACCACATCCCACTTCTCCACTGAAGGGGTACTGGTTACTGGCACAAATGCTTGAGTAACAACATCAGAACTGACAACTGGATTTATATTAGTACTGACATCAGCACAGGTAGAATGGACAAAACCATCTTCTACAACAGGTTCATTCATAGAACTAACTTCAGCACAGGCAGAATAAACATGGTCTGCAACTGGCTGTTTACACAAACGGGGATCATTCTCACCCACAACATGATTTATGGCCACATCATTACCCAATATAACATCCACACCTGGGATGGGCAACTGTGTACTAACACCCACAGTGCATAAACGTGGTGTAATGGTGGATCTGAAATTAATGTCTATTAGAGGTACAGTTTTACATCCTGCAACACTCTGAAGAACAACAAACTTTCCAGTATCTCTCTTTTCAACATCAGAAAGAATACTGGATGAAATTATGGTTTGGGAAGCACCTGTATCACGAAGAATAACCACTGGCTTCCACTTCCCATTAATACACAAGACTTCACCTGAAGACATATATGGTGAATACTGTTTCACCCAATTGGGGTTTACAGTTACATGTTTATTAGTAAGTTTATTTTGCACACCTCTGCAATAAATGAGACCAGTTGGTCGTAACTCAGGGTGCAATATAAAACATGAATGAATTCCATGGCCTTTTCTCTTACAATGGGAACAGGACCTTACAGTGGACACACTGGTAGAACCAACTGTAGGTTTAGAAATAACCTTATTATTATTTGACATTCCTGACAATGAAGTAGCAGGGTTAGGTTTTGTAAGAGAAGAGCTCATGGGAGTAACTGGAGTACTAGGACGGGATGGATTTTGATAAGGAGTTCGGTGAGCATTATAATTTACTCTACGACTAGACTTGGGTGAAGTGGCCGTAAACTGGGCCTTAGTCAACAACTCATGCTCATCCGCGAGCTTTGACAGCTCATAAATGTCTGTTACATTCTTTTGTTCTGCCATAAAAGTAGACAACTGGTCTGGGAGACATGACAATACTTCTTCCATTATAAGAAGATTCTTTAAAGCATCAAAGTCAGTGACTGAAAGTGACTTTAACCATCTGTTGCAAAAATTCGTCTTCTGACGAGTAAAATCTGCTATTGTCTGATCCCTTATCCTCCTTAGATTTCTAAACTTTTGCCTGTGTGCCTCTGGATTTAATTGATAAGCATTTAAGATGGTTTTCTTTACAAAGTCATAATCAAAGCTATGAGCGTCAGGTAGGGATGTGAAAACCTCCTGACTACGCCCCTTAAATTGAGACTGCATAATGGCTACCCACTGATCCCTTGGCCAGTTCATACTGATGGCAATTTTATAAAAATGTGCAAAGAAAACCTCAGGATCCTCCTCATTGAACTTGGGTAACTCTATATACTTATTCATCCTGATGGGATTATTATCACTATTTGTTGAAACATTACTAGTATTTCCATGCCCAGCTGCCATACGCTGTGTTTCAAGCCTGAAGTTAGTGTCAGCCATTTGTTGTTGAATCTCTAATTGCCTAGTTTGTTCCTCGGCTTGTTGCTTTTTTGTGGCTTCTATTTGCAACTGTGCCTTAATTTCTAAACGTCTAGTCTCAAGCTCCCTCCGCTGAGCTTCAACCTCTAATATTTGCTGTTGCTGTTGAGCTTCAATCTCTCTTTGACGAGCTTCAGCCTCTAATATTCTCTGTTCTTTTTGAGCTTCAAGCTTAGCATTGGCTATTTGCGCTTCTAACTCAAGACGCTTTAATGTCATCTGATCACTCGACTCCTCTTTTAACTCTTCTAGAATTTCTTCATCTAACTCCCCATTCTCAACAAAATGTGTCACAATGACTTTCAATATTTGGGCTTTAACCATTCTATTGTTGGCGGTCAAATCCAAATGATTTGCCATTTGTATTAACTCAATCTTTTCAAGGCTCTTAATCCCTTCAAAGTCTGGGTGAGCCACCAACGCTGCAACTTTCTCCTCCATCGTTACTAACACTTGGCACTTGATTCACAAAAATAATTAAAAACAATGGCACTGCACTACACTTCACTGTAAAATTGTCACCACACTGAAAATTCGCTTGGCCTCACTGCACAAACAAAATATATAGGATGACTTACCTCAAAATCGTGAAACGTTGTTACTTGACACACAGGAAGGCTTGCTTGGCACATGGAATAGTTCTTAAGAAACACACAGACACTTGACACAATGGTACCTAGGAAGGCAAGGTTAGATTAGCATAATTAAGGTTAAGTGGGAACAATATTTCCCGGCACAGGCCCCCATAACTCTTTGTTACCTATCGTTCGTTACGGCTCGTGACCCTACAGCAGCCAAGCTTTAATTACGTCTAGGGATATCACTGCTGCTCTCTAAAGCGCGTCACCAGTATAACCCCTTGATAAGTAATGAGCACATAAATAACAATCTTCCTTTAGGACTGAAGAATAGATACAAAAATTTATATAGATATATATTCAAGACAGTATAATATAAAAACACAGATGGTTAAGTTAACTTATATAATAAATGAAAATATTGTCATTTCCCTTAATATAATATAATATAATATGATATATGATATGATATGGCACAACAAGAAATGAACAGACTTATCTCCCACATGTTACTCCTCTGGTCCCGTATCAGCTACTGACTCTCGCTCTGGCGCTACCCACATTCTCACCTCCCGTCTGCCTCATCCCAGGATGAGGGATGGAAACTAAGGACTTTTTAATATTTTAAACTAATTGAACAACCACTTGTTCTCAAAACACACAAGAATGCAATTTACAGATAATAGTTACTTACAAAATATATAAGTACAATGCCACCTGTTTAATTACAGTATATAACAATTATATATACTAAATAAAAGTGACATCTGGAACTCCCAAACTGAACAGGTCCAGCTTTCCCGTATCAATCAGGTAATAGATGTGTGCAAAGGCAACCGCGCTCTTGTCCACTGACGCTGCCACACCATACGACAATTTACCAAAAAACACAATGTGTGTACATATATATGCAATGATAACATAAAATAAAATTTATTTTAAATTTATATACGTATTCTGCTAGGAGTACGTAACATAGGGCTATGACCAGGTCATTACTGACCCCAGTATTACCTTGTAGGGCTATGACCAGGTCATTACTGACCCCAGTATTACCTTGTAGGGCTATGACCAGGTCATCAGTGACCCCAGTATTACCTTGTAGGGCTATGACCAGGTCATTACTGACCCCAGTATTACCTTGTAGGGCTATGACCAGGTCATCAGTGACCCCAGTATTACCTTGTAGGGATATGACCAGGTCATTACTGACCCCAGTATTACCTTGTATGGCTATGACCTGGTCATTACTGACCCCAGTATTACCTTGTAGGGCTCTGACCTGGTCATCAGTGACCCCAGTATTACCTTGTAGGGCTATGACCAGGTCATCAGTGACCCCAGTATTACCTTGTAGGGCTATGACCTGGTCATCAGTGACCCCAGTATTACCTTGTAGGGCTATGACCAGGGCATTATTGACCCCAGTATTACCTTGTAGGGCTATGACCAGGGCATTATTGACCCCACGTCACGTGTTCCTGTGAAGCAGAGTTAGGATTATATGAGTGTAAATAGTGTTATGTTATATACTATTTTATTTACTACGAATTGCATAGTTTCTGTTGTAATATTCTGTTGATGCAATTTGATCAAATTATTTGCAGTGTCGTGGAATTGTGTAGCCGGAGTTAAGGTTAAAGGGCCTGACAGCTGAGTGGACAGCGCCTCGGATTCTTAGTCGTGAGGTTCTGGCTTCAATCCCTGGTGGAGGCGGATGTAAATTTGGGCAGAGTTTCTTTCACCTTAATGCGCCTGTTCACCAATCAGTAAATAGGTACCTGGGAGTCAGACAGCTGCTACGAGCTGCTTCCTGGGGGTGTGTAACAATAAGGAGGCCTGGTCGAGGACCGGGCCGCGGGGACGCTAAGCCCCGAAATCATCTCAAGATAACCTCAAGAAGGAAGGTGGTTGACGGGCCTATTGGGACTCGAGACACTTATTATTAGTTTTTTTTTAAGGAGAATTGTTAGCTTAATGGACATTTGGCGAGATACTTTGGTGCACCGTTGTTACTGTTACCGCACCGTTGTTACTGTTACTGCACCGTTGTTACTGTTACTGCACCGTTGTTACTGTTACTGCACCGTTGTTAATGTTACTGCACCGTTGTTAATGTTACCGCACCGTTGTTACTGTTACTGCACCGTTGTTACTGTTACTGCACCGTTGTTACTGTTACTGCACCGTTGTTACTGTTACCGCACCGTTGTTACTGTTACTGCACCGTTGTTACTGTTACCGCACCGTTGTTACTGTTACCGCACCGTTGTTACTGTTACTGCACCGTTGTTACTGTTACTGCACCGTTGTTACTGTTACTGCACCGTTGTTAATGTTACTGCACCGTTGTTAATGTTACCGCACCGTTGTTACTGTTACTGCACCGTTGTTACTGTTACTGCACCGTTGTTACTGTTACTGCACCGTTGTTACTGTTACTGCACCGTTGTTACTGTTACTGCACCGTTGTTACTGTTACTGCACCGTTGTTACTGTTACTGCACCGTTGTTACTGTTACCGCACCGTTGTTACTGTTACCGCACCGTTGTTACTGTTACCGCACCGTTGTTACTGTTACCGCACCGTTGTTACTGTTACCGCACCGTTGTTACTGTTACCGCACCGTTGTTACTGTTACCGCACCGTTGTTACTGTTACCGCACCGTTGTTACTGTTACCGCACCGTTGTTACTGTTACCGCACCGTTGTTACTGTTACCGCACCGTTGTTACTGTTACCGCACCGTTGTTACTGTTACCGCACCGTTGTTACTGTTACCGCACCGTTGTTACTGTTACCGCACCGTTGTTACTGTTACTGCACCGTTGTTATTGTTACTATACCGTTGTTACTGTTACCACGCCGTTTTTACTGTTACCACACCGTTGTTGCACTGTTACCATACCGTTGTTGCTGTTACCACAAGTGCTCCCGCTCCTCCCCCTTCACCCTACCCTCCCCCCCCCTTCCCCTGTTGCCCTTTACCTCATCTACCCCCCCTCTCCCTCCCGCTCCCTATCCATCCATCTAGCTACCCCATATATCCACCAGTCCATCCGCCTTTCTATCCAGGTAATGTCAGAAATCATTATTGTTTCAGTTGTAGTGACCCTTATTAACGCTGTTTTCTCTTTACTTGCAGGTGGGTGTAGGTGGCTCCCCGTAGTGGTGGTGGATGGTGAGGCAGGTGGGTGTAGGTGGACCCCCGTAGTGGTGGTGGACGGTGAGGCAGGTGGGTGTAGGTGGTCCCCCGTAGTGGTGGTGGATGGTGAGGCAGGTGGGTGTAGGTGGCTCCCCGTAGTGGTGGTGGATGGTGAGGCAGGTGGGTGTAGGTGGCTCCCCGTAGTGGTGGTGGACGGTGAGGCAGGTGGGTGTAGGTGGTCCCCCGTAGTGGTGGTGGACGGTGAGGCAGGTGGGTGTAGGTGGGCCCCCGTAGTGGTGGTGGACGGTGAGGCAGGTGGGTGTAGGTGGTCCCCCGTAGTGGTGGTGGATGGTGAGGCAGGTGGGTGTAGGTGGCTCCCCGTAGTGGTGGTGGACGGTGAGGCAGGTGGGTGTAGGTGGCTCCCCGTAGTGGTGGTGGACGGTGAGGCAGGTGGGTGTAGGTGGTCCCCCGTAGTGGTGGTGGATGGTGAGGCAGGTGGGTGTAGGTGGGCCCCCGTAGTGGTGGTGGATGGTGAGGCAGGTGGGTGTAGGTGGACCCCCGTAGTGATGGTGGATGGTGAGGCAGGTGGGTGTAGGTGGGCCCCCGTAGTTGTGGTGGATGGTGAGGCAGGTGGGTGTAGGTGGTCCCCCGTAGTGGTGGAGGATGGTGAGGCAGGTGGGTGTAGGTGGTCCCCCGAAGTGGTAGTGGATGGTGAGGCAGGTGGGTGTAGGTGGTCCCCCGTAGTGTGTGTGTGTGTGTGTGTGTGTGTGTGTGTGTGTGTGTGTGTGTGTGTGTGTGTGTGTGTGTGTGTGTGTGTAGCTCTGGGGCCATATTCACGAAGCAGCTTACGATTGTTTTTCTTCGTAGCGGCTACGTCGGTATTCAGGTAGACACACTAAGAAGGAAAATCTTCGTAAGTATGCTCCGTCGGCTAAGGTTGCTCTCGACCGCTCGTAGCTTTACGTAAACTGGATATAACTCAAGTTTTCTCTACTACACAACACGGAGGATCTGTTTTATTATAAACAAACATTAGCTGAAGAGTTTCATCGAGGAGGAGTCCTTCGTGTTATCTAAATATGTATTCTCTGCTTGAAACTTGTAGTAAATATATCTTTTATGATATTAGAATTAGTTTTATAACAGCAAAATATTATAACAGTAGTTATTAAGTAAATAAATACGGGTGAACATAAAATGTGAGAGGTGATGATGATCCCGGGCTGGTGGGAGCATTTACTATCACCAAGTGCCCCTGTTCACCTAGCAATAGGTATAGATCGGGGTCTACATACCAAATTTGAATTCATTTTGCCTTGGTTTTATTTTTAAATTAAATCTGGGTGAGACATAAAATAAAAATATGCTGCACAAATGATGTTAGGGTAAAAACTTCAAAAACTTTTCTCATTGAATAATTAAACCTATAATTATGACTATATGGACTATTAAAAAAGAGAGGGACGTAGGGGTCCAAGATCTCTTCCTGTTGCACGATTTGGGTGTGTAACAAGTAATTATTAAAAGAAGGCACCAAGCCGGGAAGGCTATGTAGCAGTAAGGCAGTGAGGCGAGGCAGCTACTTATTTGAGGAATGTTTATTTACCTTATAAGCTGAGGCAGCTTATTTTATTTACCTTATAAGCTGAGGCAGCTTATTTTATTTTATTTACCTTATAAGCTGAGGCAGCTTATTTTATTTGAGGAATGCTCAGCTGTTTCATTTGTTCCATGCATTTAGCATTGAACAGCTTCCTGATACACAATTTTCTGTGTGTAACAATCAGTAAGTAATTATCACAGGTAGGCACCAAGCTGGGAAGGCTATGTAGCACTATTGTGTGTAACAATAAACCAAATTTTTTTTAACACATAATGCATAACACATAACAAACCCTGTCAGCTGTAAAAATATTGATGCAGTTATTTAAATAAAAAATATAATGAAATATTACTGGTTTATTTTTATCTTATCTTTTTGTACTGTACAGTATACCAAAAGAAATGAAAAATTTAGACAATGCACAATTTAATGATTGATTCAAGAGAAATATGACTATTACATATCAACACCAGATCTTAATGATCCATGTGGGAACCGACCTGTGAGATTTATATTTATTTAATTTATATGAATTTATATAGAATTTATATTTACGTTAATTTGTATACTTCGATAGCAATTTGTATGATGTTAAGTGGACTGTATTTCTGCAATAATCTCATAATCTCACAAATCGATCCTCTACACATTAGGGGGGGTTATTAAATTAATATATATGCAGCCAATCAAACTACAGTAATAGCTACATACATTGATGAGGTTCCTTATCTTATAGTACAGCAGGTTAGTCCACCAGGTATAACTAGGGTGTAGACACCAAATTATCCTCTTTGAGGTAGCTTCCATATCACCCAGTAACTGGTGCACAAATCTTCCTTCCTCGTCTTGACCTGTCAAAAGTGCGCTAGCTGTGAAGCCAGAATCCTATATATGACAAGTATATCAGAGAAAACACTATACAGTACATGGAACATTAAAGACCTGGCTTAATTACCTTTAGTTTGAGGCTTCCATGTGATCTAACCGGGTCACCCTATATCCTGACATTAATGGCCATAAATGAATGATAAACGGGTTTCGGATAGACACTTAACTTGATTGTAGACATCGTGTTGGAGATGGTACCTTTGGTTTCCATAACACTACGTCCAAGTAAATTAACAGGAGCCGAATTTGCTCCCGTGTGAGCCTCTGGTCTCAATATAAACAATGGCTGTTTAACACTCCATCCTATTGACGTTACTGGCCGACATTGTCCAGAATGATAGGAGCCGAATTTGCTCCACACGTCTCGGAGGTGACACAACAATGGCTGCCCCCCTTCCCCACTCTGACGCCTGGCTTACATTGTCCACTTGTCAAAAAGTGATAGAAGGGTCACATTTACTCTACTTTAATATTGATAATTAAGTTAATTTATATAAGATGTTTTATGATGGTAAAGTCCAAAGACTAATGTATTTAAGAACAATTCCCAGCAGAATAGCTGGTGAATTATAATAGTATGTGGTGATGATATCCCGTTTTCTTTAGATGGTAATTCCACTACAAGTTACGTTTTCTATGGGTAACTTGTTGGTAATACAGCTATTATCTGTATGATTATTAAATGGTGTCGGATTTTCCGACATAATTCCCCAGGGGCTGCTCACGGGTCGAAGTCCTGTTTAGAACAGACGAACACCGATACTCCTCCTTCAAATTATAGTTAGTAATCACACATTTGTGCGTCTGTTCGTACAGGACGGATGTCCCGTACTAGAGTTGCAGGGGTTAGAAGTCTAATGCGATTTCATTTCCCTGTCAACTCTTGAAAGGCTAATATTCAAGCCTTATTACATATTATTTAACCCAGAAGACTGGATGTGATCAAGTACTACAGTCAAGTATGATTCAGGGACTGCAGTGAGATCAGTGACATTAGATATAACTTGAAGTTTCTTCAGGTAACTGGTCACTGATATATAAACACTGAGGCCCATGGAATACATCTTGATTAAATAATAAATGTATCAAATCAGTCATCAAATTTATTAGGGTTTAATTTAGTTAATTGATTCAGAAGATTGAATAGCTCATCATTAAAGTAAAGTATGGTTCTGAGACTGCAGTGGGTTCAGTGACATTGGTCGCAGTGACTTGTAGCTGTTTTAGGCTACTGTTCACTGATTTGCCACTGAGGCCTCATGAACTCATCTCCAGCTTTAAATGATGATACTAACATCAACCTCTGTTGGTATAGTCAACTGTAATCTCCTTAGTATAATGCTACTGGAGAAATATAATCAGCTGACAAATTTAGATTTCTACTGGTATTGTTTATCTGCAGGCATAGGTCTCCTCAGGCTTGATACTGGGCCTGAGAGTAATTTACCTCCTGCAGAGTTTAACATGGTTATACCCTGATATTTAGTAGGGCTACCAATGAATTGATGGTAGTAGTCTGTCCCCACAAGGACAGCCATTTGGCATTTGATTTGCTCAAATTTACCTGCAGCTGCTTGATAATAGCTTTCCAGGTCAGCATAATCAACTGTTGATTGTTGTGACAAATCTTCACATTTCTTGATCTGTCTTGTTAAATGGCATTTAAGACCTGCAAGGGTTCTTTTCATTCTCCCTGCATTATCCATACTGGCTCGTTGGTGAAGCCTTGTGGGACTTGTACTTGGGCTGCTCATAATACTGAACAAACACTAATGGTAGCCTAGGGTAAATTCTGCACTCACTAGGCAATAATCCTACCTCCACTAGAGGTTAGCACTTAAAATTAATACACATTATATATATACAATCATACACACTAATGATTTGAGTGATAAACCAGTGTCACTGGAAGTACCTTTAGGTTAGCTCTTCTATATCACCCTAGGATGGTAGAGACACTAATTAATCACTCAAAGGTGTAATGATCATAAGTAAATTATTATATATACAACTCAACTCGAGTTGATAAAAATTACACCCAAAATAGGGTCTGGACCATTCATTAATGGTGCTAGGTTATTCAATATAGTACAACTGACTATGGTAATAATGGGACTAGGATGAACGATAATAGTTCAACTAGTCAATGGTTAATATCCTACCCTGATGTGGGTTGGCAATTAGTAAATATTATACTGTGATCACTAGTGCAATTTATATTAAATAATTCTCTATTTTGGAGAAATAATACACAATTATTGATAATAGCCTCTTAATTAGCCTCTATGAAACTTCTAATATTATCTAGAAGTATTAAATATTATTAGTGACCTCGCGAAATAAAGTCCACAAAATTCGTGGATAATCTCTCGCGAAATGTAACACCACGAAATCCGTGAACAATATCGCGAAGACACAGTCACTAATTAGGCTGGCTTCTATATTAGCGCTGTCATTTCACGAAATAACACGCCACCAAATATCTGTGGGTGTGCATGAAACCGCTGACGAAGCTGAACTGGGCTGAGGGAGGCTCCTGAGCTCCCACGAGGCAACGCCGCTGTCTATGACTGGCTGGCTTTGTTTAAATAACACTGCACTAGTTTATTTAATGAATCCACTGGTTAACTGGTTCATCCGGTACTAAGATGACCAAATGTGGGTTCAAAGGACCGAATATTCCGGTTCCGAAGGTCCAAATAATGTGGGAACCGACCTGTGAGATTTATATTTATTTAATTTATATGAATTTATATAGAATTTATATTTACGTTAATTTGTATACTTCGATAGCAATTTGTATGATGTTAAGTGGACTGTATTTCTGCAATAATCTCATAATCTCACAAATCGATCCTCTACACATTAGGGGGGGTTATTAAATTAATATATATGCAGCCAATCAAACTACAGTAATAGCTACATACATTGATGAGGTTCCTTATCTTATAGTACAGCAGGTTAGTCCACCAGGTATAACTAGGGTGTAGACACCAAATTATCCTCTTTGAGGTAGCTTCCATATCACCCAGTAACTGGTGCACAAATCTTCCTTCCTCGTCTTGACCTGTCAAAAGTGCGCTAGCTGTGAAGCCAGAATCCTATATATGACAAGTATATCAGAGAAAACACTATACAGTACATGGAACATTAAAGACCTGGCTTAATTACCTTTAGTTTGAGGCTTCCATGTGATCTAACCGGGTCACCCTATATCCTGACATTAATGGCCATAAATGAATGATAAACGGGTTTCGGATAGACACTTAACTTGATTGTAGACATCGTGTTGGAGATGGTACCTTTGGTTTCCATAACACTACGTCCAAGTAAATTAACAGGAGCCGAATTTGCTCCCGTGTGAGCCTCTGGTCTCAATATAAACAATGGCTGTTTAACACTCCATCCTATTGACGTTACTGGCCGACATTGTCCAGAATGATAGGAGCCGAATTTGCTCCACACGTCTCGGAGGTGACACAACAATGGCTGCCCCCCTTCCCCACTCTGACGCCTGGCTTACATTGTCCACTTGTCAAAAAGTGATAGAAGGGTCACATTTACTCTACTTTAATATTGATAATTAAGTTAATTTATATAAGATGTTTTATGATGGTAAAGTCCAAAGACTAATGTATTTAAGAACAATTTCCAGCAGAATAGCTGGTGAATTATAATAGTATGTGGTGATGATATCCCGTTTTCTTTAGATGGTAATTCCACTACAAGTTACGTTTTCTATGGGTAACTTGTTGGTAATACAGCTATTATCTGTATGATTATTAAATGGTGTCGGATTTTCCGACAATCCATGGTTAACATGATTTAACAAAGATGATAATTGTAATAATACAAACTATAATATAAAACCTTTATTACTGATTTTTTTTATTAAGAAGCTTAGGTATACACACGCTACCCTATTCTATGTGGAAGATTACACAGTGTAGATACCAAACTAGCTACACCTAGATACCAAACTAGGACCACACAGTGTAGATCAAAAACCAGCTACAAGCTCATCCAACATCCTCACCTCACAGGATGGCCAGTCATACATGGAACTAGGAAAGAACAAAATACGTAAGGCTGATTTATTAGCCTCCACTGGCAAAATCTGGGTGCAGCACAAGAATATCTTCCAATATTCCTGAGTGTATGAAGTAATTACAGAGCTCAAAGTACCTCATACCATTTGGTCTGAAGTCCCTGATAACAGGGCAATCACAGAAATAGTGTGGGAGAGAATGTCTTCTCAGGACTGAAAACATGTTTTTTCCACCAACAGGATTATAAACCCATGGAACCGCCTACCCGCTGAAGCCGTAAATGCCAAAATCTAGCTAAAAAATATCATTAAGACAATTGTCGGGCCTTTTATTAAGCCGCCGGCATTCTGTCCTCGTCGAGGCCACTAGATAGTGGCCCTTGGGTAAATTCAGGTAAATATATACAATAATTGTCAGCGCATCTTCCGAGCCACAAGGAAAGCTACACAGTATCTCTTAGAATTACGTAGGTAAACAACAAATGTAACATATTTGTTTACTACAATGTCGGTGCTGGCTGTAGAAGTTGAAAAAAAAACAAGTTTTACTTCGAAATATACTAATTTTATAAGATAATTCGACGTTAATAAGGTGAGCTCCAATAAGCCAGCGTCGTGATTGGCGAAATCTTCAAGATGAAGAATGTTGCCTGCTCTCTGATTTGCTAAACGAAACACAGTAGTGACCTCTGTCGGCATGCAGGTGAACCAGACCCAAAACTCAAATATCTTCGTAAGAATGCCTACCTGAATCGCACGTAAGCATCTTCTTAGGGCGTATTTAGGAACCTTCGTAGCACACCTATTTACGAAGAAATACATGGAGCTTCGGGAATCTAGGTCCTGGAGTCAGTACATTAGACAACCAATGGTTAGAAAGACGGGGTCCAAGAGCTAACACCAGGATCCTACATGAACAATTAGAAGTCAATCCACATGTGCGCATGTTTGCGCGTGCGCACACGGATGCTTACCATACAACACAAACAATCCACACTGCTCGCCCAGTCTCCAGTTAACTGGAGATTGGGCGAGCCAGTCAAGACGCACAGCGAGCCAGTCAAGACCCAAAGTGTCTGTGGGTCTTGAAGTCAAGACCAACAGACACTGTGACACAGTGTGTCTGAGCAGTGACATATTCTCGTCAGTCAAGCACAGGAGCTGGTTGGGGAGTGGGTCGTAGGGTGTTCCTGCTTCACTGTGAGGTCGCCGCTGCTCTGAACTTGGGTCGGTCTGTCTTTCGAGGGGTTCAAATAAGCGAACAATCGGATGTGTCGCACGACACCTTGATCGAGCTTCCTCACTTCATGACGTCAAAGAAAGAAGTGAGGTGGTGCGGCCCTCTCACACGTCATGGGACTTTTCTTTAGTTCGACCAGGTCACATGACCTAGTCTAACTAAAGGGTCGTAGATGATTAAGCTTAAGCCACCCTAAAAGTGGGACGGGCATAAATAGCCCGTAAGTGACTCCCTTTGGAGCCATTACCAGTATCATTAGTTGATACTGGAGATCTGTGGAGGTGCGTCTGCACCCTACGGAGAGGTCGTGACCTCTGGGTCGTAGATGGTTGTGGCGGCAGAGCTCTAGCAGCCAGTCTTCCTTCTCCGAAACATTATAGTGAAATATAGATACAACTTAATATGAACCTCGGTACATAAATTTATACGTGGAAACATAAATAAGATATTCCCAGACAATCCTTCATGCTTGTCGCAAGTAAATGTGATATTCAAAGCTGGTCGAGTAATGTTGTAATCAACAGCGGTATTGCAACAGTGCCAGTATATACACACACACACACACACACACACACACACACACACACACACACACACACACACACACACACACACACACACACACACCAAAAAGGAAAAAATGAGGCACTAAACTACGGGCCTGTCTCTCTCTTATCCATATTTGCATATCAAGAGGGGTTGAAGGAAAAAGATCATAAAGAGGCTTGTAAAACATCTGGACGGAGGGCCTTTTACAACGCAACATCAGCACGGGTTTATGGTCAACAAATCTTGCCTCGCAAACTTGGTAAATTTTCTTGGCGGGCGACCGAGATCCGATAAAACTGAAAATGGTGGGCAAGAAATATAGTATTAGACAGCTGGAAAGCTTTCTGCACAGTAGTCCGTATGATGCTTGTGCAGAAGATGGAGAGACAGGGAGTGAGTGAAAAGGTGTTCCAGCTGATAATGCTATTTATCAGCAGCATAAAATATAATTGTTACAATGAGGAGGAAAATTTCGTGTTCGTGATTTATGGGAGTGATTTACCCGAGAGGAAAGACTTCCTGTCAACGCTTGCTAGTCCTGAATAGGTAAAAAAAAAACGATGGAAAACTCCTGGATTTGGGCTCCCTGAAAATATGGTCCAACAAGTGGCTACCAGACCTTAGTTCAAGTAGGTGCAGAACAATAAACTGGGTGCTGGAAGCAGAAGACGAGACACAAGGTACCACATGGAAGTGAAAGACTCCCTGGACTAAGATGGGAAAAGACTTGGGAGGTAAATATCACACCAAACTCATCGCCAGGAAACCACATCAAATCGCCACCACCTGTATATACAAGGTTGGCTAACATCAAAACTGCCTTTGGAAATTTGAACAGGAAGTAGTTTTAGACTTTCTACACCACAAATCAGGACAATTCCAGAGAATTCGGCACCAGCGTCGAGTTCTTAACACGTTAACCACAAATTAAAGTATGATGTGGCGTTCTCATACAAATTTAGGTATGAGAACATCCAGGACACTTAATAGAGAGGAGGCATTAGAGTTATGATCAAATGTAAAGTACTGGAGGAAACAGGACAGACAAAGGACAGAATGTCATGGGAAGTGCGGGAATAACAAGAAGTTCAACAGTCAGAAGCCGAAGGAACCAGAGGAATTTTTAAGCGTTAAAGACGTAAACAATGGAGTGGACTAGGGAGTAAAGCAGCGGAGATATAACTGAGCCCAAATTGTCTTGTGAATCTGTTCATTTCATTTAAGGTTAAGAAGTACGACGAAAGAGTTGAAGTTCAATCCACGCAAACACAGTCAAGTATTTAATTAATTGTGCATGCCGGGAGTTGCGCTTCAGGCTCTTTGGTTCCACCTCCCAGCCTTCAATTAACTGACTTGGTACGATATATGTAATTATGTTTATAATATATATATATATATATAATATATAATATATGTAATATATATATACATAAAATACTAGCTGTATCTGGGCACACGTTGCTGTGGCTCTCATCAACGCATGTACGTTGCTGAGAGCCACAGCATCCTTCCCGTCCCCCAGTCCTCCCCATCATTTCCCCCTCCTCCGTCCCCTCGTCCTCCCCATCATTCCCCACTCTACCATCTCCTACTCCCCCGTCCCCTTGCCCTCCTTACTATTTTCCCCTCCTCTGTCCCCTATTGCTCCCCACCATCCCCCAGCCCCCTGTCCCCGTGTCCTTCCCACCATTCTCCATTGCCACGTCCCATCGTCCCCCACCATCCCCAACTCCCCTGTCTCCTTGTCCTCGCCCGACCATTACCCCCTCCACCGTCCCCTCATCCTCCCCACTCTCTCGTCTGATGCATTCCCAAATGATCTAATGTTCCCATCAGAAAATTGGGAACCTCAAATGACCTGATGTTCCCATCTCTGAAAAATAAGAACAGTTAAAAAAACGAAATGAAAAAATGAAAAAATAAACAATTCTTTCAAAATAAACGGTATGGTAAACAACACAGCTCAATTCCAACGCAATGTCATACAAAATAATTAAATCAAAATTAAAATGACTCGAAATCTATGAGAATTTAATTTATCAATGCAATTGGAAACATTTAAATGGAATCGTTATATATTTAGTATAGCGTGTGTGTTGCTCTTACGTGCAACAGATGGCACTGTTTATAATAAAACATGTTTTTACCTCCCACAGGTGTGGCATCTATATAGTAGGTATATAAAAACATGCTCGTATTGGAATGAAACGTTGTGTCAAAATTTCAAAGCAATCGGTGAAGAACTTACGGAGATTACAGGGTGTGTTGCTCTTATATCCAATAGATGGCGCTGTATTTAAAAAAAACAGCATGTTTTTTTCCATCACAGATGTGACATCTATATAATATGTACATAAAAACCCGCTCGGATGTGAATGGAAAGTTATGTGAAAATTTCAAAGTAATCGGTGAAGAAGTTTCCTTAGATTAGCGATTTTGAACAAACGAACATTTACATTTTTATTTATATAGATGTATGTAGACCTGTTTCATATTTCATTTGCAGTGGCTCTTAACAAGGTAGTAATAACCGTCTTGTCACTTCTATCATAGTCCTTTCTGGGATTTTCTAAAAAGTTATTTAACACTCCTAGATTTATCTTGGGTTCTCCCATTCCTATGCAGCCTATTACATAGTCTCCATATATTTTGCAATCTTCTATTTAAATCTTCAGCCTTATATACCTGCTCAGGATGGTCAAGCCTTTCTTTTCTTTCCCCTCTTCCTATTTGCTTTTCATGTTCATTCACTTTGTTCATAATCCCTTCTATGTTTGTTTACCTTTAAAACTCGCTTCTCTCAGTGATTTCCCCTCTTTGAAGTTCATTTTCCTCAATATACAGGACGTGAAGGGTACTGGATGTGTGGGAGCACCGGCGTGGGTGCATTATATGGTACGGTGGGTTGGTTGAAGCTCTGGGGAATTCAATTTCAGTTTCTTTCTTTATTATGCACCCCATACCCATCCCGTGGGCAGTGGTGTAAAGGATTACAGAGGCACATAATCGGTTCAGGAACTGAACCTTCTAGCTCGTTTAGCTAAGCAAATAATAATCTTTTGACGCTAGTTACAAGTTTAGTTGATTTATTGGGACTGTCGGACATGGGATTGGTAAGTTGAATTGGGGTATAGGGGTTGGGACTTGAGTGAGTTGGGGTGTATTTGGAAGGGTGGTGGACTGGGAGGGGCTGGGAGTAGTCAGTCTGCATGAGATAAGAACCGGGGGCGGTGACTGTGTTAACAGGATGAAGAGTGAAATTATATCATGCTGTTGTGGACACTCTTGAATGTGTCAGAATAAGGGTTGAGTACGTCCCTCAATTTTCTTGCACTTACTGCTTGTTTCTACTGATGCAGTTCTGTCTTCACTTGTCATGTACCTTTGAAGAAATAGTGTCTGTAACACTACATTTCGAAGTTTGATTTTCTTTTCTAAGGTTTCCCTGTCTTAGTCGTGTGAACTTTACCTTTAACATCCGATTCTCTTTCCTTCCTGTACCTGCCTAGTCTAGAAACCCTCTATTTTATTTTCTGCCCCTTGCCATCTGCAACATACTCGGGATTCATGTCACTGCAGCTGTGTCCTTCACACTCCACCTTGTTGTTGCTGTCCAGTTCCTGCACTCATAATATTACTAATGCTTATTAGTGTTTAGTTAATGACAAATGTTCCTTGTTGTCTTGCTGCAAAGTGTCAACCTGCATTACCACTTCCACCACATGAAGGGTTTAAGAACTAAGAAGATTGTCACTGTATACAATCGCTACTCTTTAAACAAACCCGACCCGGTCCGACAGGAAATACTACACATGGTCGTTGATTCCAAATACCCATATAAATATTAATATAAAAATTATTACATTAAATAATAAGTAATTTGCTAATGTAGCTTAGCTGTTACCGAGTCTTCACATGTGTCCAAAGTCTTAGTCACTCTTTGGTATTAACATCTAAGGGGAAGGTGTCCTCATGGGATTAATTTGATAACCAAAGGTGTCTGCCGAGACACAAAGGTGTCTTCGGCAGACACAATATTTATGTGTCTGCCGCGATGTGTATGTGATATTTTTTAGATTTTAAGAATCCAGAAAAAAGTGTAATCATTATACATTACAGTATTACAGACAGTTGAAGTTGGCGTGTGTAGTGGTCATTGGGAGATTACCTGAGGTGTAATGACGGGGCGTTGTTCAATACCTAACACAAGACTTTATTAAACTTTAGATCAAATATGAAGAACTGGGTAATAACAGTATTTTAATGACGTTATTATAGAACGTTGAAGTTGTTTGATTAACGATTGGCGGCTCAGATGAAGGCTAGCCAAACACTGATGTTATGTTGTTGTTGATTTAGGGGCGACGACGATCGCGGGATCGGATGCGTCCCGGCGTACTCGTGATGGATTAATCGTGAAGCCTGAAAAGGTGGAACGCCAAGCCAAATCGCGAAACGAGTGACGCCAATCACTAGAAACTACTATGCCTCGCGGCAAAGAAACGCACAGTCAGGCAGATGATTGGGGAGCTCCAGGAGTCCCTCAGGGTGACAAGCACCGGCCCCGCTCCACACAGAGAACACCAGGTAGCAAAACCAAAACTCTGCTCCCAACTAAAACGCAAAAGTCATCCAGTGTCAACTTGCAGAGCAGAAGCCAGCCGCCCACCACGGCTGAGGGCTCACCAGGAGCCCACCAAGACCCGCCAACCCCCAGCACCTCTCGGCCAAGCCGGCCCCCGAACACCGTCACCCCGCCGGGAGAACCAGCCAGAACACCCCAAAAAAAAATCTATCAACAATCCCGAGACCCAAGGCGATATATGCGTCAGGCGTCGTACAATCGGACCGATGAAGAGGGATGCCAAACGACAGTAGCAAAGCCAAAACGCGAAAACAGGACGTGATCCGGCGGCTCCCAGGCGGAGGTGGTGTCCAGACGTCCACTCGGCGTCAACGTTGAACCAAGAGTCCGCTGTTGTTATTTTTAGAGCCTCGTGAGGCCTTGTTGACGTCGCTTAAACTCGGAGCTGGTCAGCTGCCTACTGGCTAAATGTAAATTGATTTATTCTTATTTATACTTTAACCAACGTTCTATTTATTTTGTATTTAATAAAAAATATGTACTGACAACACATTAAGTTGTAATCAGCATGTAACTCTACATTTATTGATGAAAAGGTAAATTTGTGGATTCTTGTAAAGTCAGAGAAAAAAATCTGAGTTTAATTCTCATTATTTGCCAAATTATTTTTGTTTGTAATAAAGAAGATGTATGTTACGCTGTTAGCTGAATATAATGTACACCCAAATATTAATATATTAGGGAACAATGCAAGGCTTCAGCTAGCAATTTGGTACCTCTTGCCTTAAGCTGAAATCACGTCAGGTTTACCTGATAAAAGATGCAACATAATTTCCTTTTGGAACATTCTCGAAGTCTGTTGGCTGACGCAATTTTCTCGTGACCTAATCAGTGATCTATGAATAATTCTGTTTTTAATATATATATTTTTAAGTTTGTGGCGTTTATTCCAAAAATTCAACCCTACTTAACGAAAATAAGAGATCAAATGTTGCTCTTTACATTTTCGTTTGTTTTTTGTTAGTTTGTTTTCGACCAAATATGTGGCTATTATTTACAGTGCTATAGTGTAATGAGTCAATGAGCACCCAACCACAGATGTATGAAGTACTTTTACATATCTATGTTGGTTACCACAGATGGTAACCATCATATATATATATACGTTCTCGCCTGTCTTACATGGAGAGGGTTAGAGTTATTGAGCATTCGACGCACACACCAAATAATCGGAGTAGTTTTACAATGCTTGCCACTATTCATATTTCCGTTTCTCCTACACAGACAGCGTTTGTGACCTGTTCTCTTACAGAGTACGGCTAGTTCTTGAGTACTTGACCGCAGAATATGATTATTGTACATTTACAAATGTGAAATGCAATTTTAACTAGCGTTATATATATATATATATATATATATATATATATATATATATATATATATATATATATATATATATATATATATATAAAAAGTTTGTGAGGGTACCACCTCTGGTGCCAATGTGGGGACCCATAGCCTCGGAGAAGAAAATAAAAAGTATTCAGAGGAGACCTTGTGGTTTCTCACTGAACACTAATATTATCTTCTCCTACCACCCCCATTCTTTTGTATGTACACATATATATTTACTTTATTTGAACTTTGTTACAAAAAAGGAGTTACATATGGGTTACAAAGATGGTTGTCATAGGTTGTCGAGTTCCTCCAGCTCCTCAGATGGCGGGCAGGAACCCTGGATGCAGTGCGCATTTCCCCTCTGTATCGCCACACTGAGGCGCTGGAAAAGAAAGCTTGCAGCTCTCGGGTCCCTTGTTGTTTCAATGAGCCTAGAACCCAGTTCCTTCAAAAAACTGGTAGCACTTTTACCCCAGGCGCCGAGCGTCTCAGAAGCAATGGGGACAAAATTGTAGTGGTGATCCAGTTCTCTATACTTACGGGATTTGGCTGCTTCCCTGTGGGTGGCAGCGCCACCTGGTTGTGCAACACTGAGGTTAATGTAGGTGTTAGCCAGGGTTGATACGCACGTGTAGTCCCATACCAACTGCTTGCCATTCTTCCAGGGGTTCACTGTGATACCATCCGGGCGACCAATAAGAGCATCAGAGTTACGGGGCGTTAGGTAACGGGGCTCTCTTTCAGCTGGGCATCCAGCTGTGGTGAGGCTCCTCTTGATGATGTCGTTAACTTCACTGTGCCTCGAGTGCCATCCCCCTGTGCTTTGGCAGAGTAGGCCATGGTGACCGTACCTGTCAGCCTCCACCTCGCCGCAAATACACCTATATCTGGTGTGGATTGGGGCAGCAAGGCGGAGGGCCACAGCAATTCGGAGGGCGTGTGGTGTGAGACGCGTGCCAGTTGCCGAACTTGGGGTTGCTAACAGGAAATCCCCTGCATGTGGTGCTGCTACTGCTGTGAGGCGAGCAATGTCGTGTTGTGTTGTTGCAGCACCCAGGCACTCTGCAGCAACTTGGTCTACAATGGGACCATCCCAGCTGGATTGCTTGTGGGATTTTGGGGATGGTGGTTGAGGTGATTGGCCTGCACGAGAGGCCCACTCTGTGGCACAGCGTGTAAAATTGGGATCATGTACACCTGCCAGCTGATGTAAGTGGGCAGGTAGAATTTCCTTCACAAGGTCGTCGGATGCTGATAAGGAGGACAGGAAGGCTGGAACAGCGATTTGCGTTGCTGTTCGAACTCCGAGGCCCCCAAGTCTTACGGGAAGAGAGGCTTGTTTCCACTGTAGGTCATCGAGAGAGAGGTTAAGGGCTTTTTCTAGCATTGATTTCAGTAACCGGTCATACTCACTTAGTTTTTGGCTACTGTAAGATGGTGAACACCTCAGAAAGTAGGTTAACCTGGGGAGGGACAGACATCTGGTGATGAGGTAGAGTGCATCATGAGCATCAATATCCTCAATCCTCCCATCCATCCTCTTAAGGTCGGCGATTTTCTTATCAAGGACCTCATCGATGGCTTTCAACCCCAGGGGAGCTCCTAGGAGTGTGCTGTCTTCAGGTTTAGTTTTATGGATATTTGGCAGAAGACCCTCTATTCTCTCTACGATGCCCTGGTTGGAACATATTATTTCACATTTAGAAGGGTTCAGGGTGAGGCCTAAAACTGCACCTTGCTCCTGGATTTTTCTGATGTCCTCCAGGAGGGAGTCTTGGGAACCAGCTAGGGTACCATCATCCAAGAACCAGATGTTAAGCTCGCTGGACAGGACCTCTGTGACTTGTTTGATGACTAAGCAGAAAAGGAGAGGAGCGAGGGGGTCACCCTGTTGGACGCCTTCTCGCGAGTCAATTTCATGTTCGCCAAAAAGTAGCTTAAGATCCATACTGTAGCATGAATGTACAAAAGGGTAGAGGGAAGGGAAATGACTATGAACCGCACGGAGTACAGCATCCCTCCGCACCAAATTGAAGGCATTTTTGAAATCTAGCTTGATAAGGGCCTTTTCGTCTGTGATGTTGGCGATGAAGGCTCGAGCTGCATGGGCTGCCGCCTCACACCCTTGTGGAATGCCAAACCCGAGCTGTTTTGGCTTCAGCATGTTGGCCGCTGCATCACTAACTGTTCTTGCAGCTGCCTTTGCGACGAGACGCCGGAGAGAATTGCCCACAGCTATTGGCCTGATCCCTCCATCCTTTTTCTTTAGAGCACAGAGAGATGCTCCAAAAAAGATAGGTCTTATGGACGCTGGTATGTTGCCAGCTAGACATGTGTTGGTGAATCTGGTTAGTTCCACCAAGAGGTTCTTTGCAATGTCACCCAGTGCAGGGTTGAGCATTTGCTTGAGGTGGTTGGGTTTTAGTCCTGTGAACCCACCTGCTGATCCTGTAGGGAAGGACATGGCTGCTTTATGGACCACAGATTCAGCCACCCAGAGAGGTTCTGCTCCGGTAGCCCCCACTTGTACAATGTCGTCCTCACGCGGAGCCCTGGGTGGGTGTTTCTCCCTTAGGGCTTGAGCTGTTGCGGCATCTCTGTCGGCAATTGAATCCTCACTGGTGATGACTCGTATTGCGCCAATAGTGTTTCCTTCTTCTATTTTCTTGGTGACTGATGTTCTGATTTTTGATGTCTCGGATATGCCACTGTTGCTCTTCCTGCCGTGGGTGTTTCTGGCGCGAGTGGGAAGGCGCACCTGGTTGTCCTCCCTGGGAAAATCATTTATAGCTTTGATGACTGAGGCAGCTAAGGTTTTGTCTCTCCTTGCAGGGGTGGCTAGACATATGTTGCCAAACATTAGGAGGTTGTGCCATGCTTGGGACGTTCCAGGAGAGTCGTTGACCTTTCTCAGGAGGGCAGATAATTTGGCTGCTGCATGGGGGCGGGCTGCTTTAGGGATGTGTTGCAAGGTTCTGGCCGATGTTGCTTTGATAGCTTCTAATAAATTTTCTGTGGGAATGAAGGTCTGGGAGGTGTTTTGCCTTACGGGCGGTGTGGGCTGTTGATTGGTGTTCTCCCTGGGAGGGAGCCCAGAACCCAAACACCTGGCTCCGTTGTGGTAATGAATGCGCACATTATCGTCACTCAACCGGATATAGCATACCCGGTCACACGTCTGACATCTACCTTGTCTACCCCTGTTTGATGGCTCATCTTGGCTTGGAGAAGCCTGGCTATCTGTTGGGAGCTGCGACATGGGCGGGCGCTGGGCTGGCGCTGGGCGGGCGCTGGGCGGGAAGGTGGACGGCGGGTGGAGACTGGAGGGTGGGCGGCGGTTGGAGGCTGGGGGGATGATCAGCTGGCCGTGGCACTTACTACTCAGGTGAATGGTAATACATATACCACCTCTATACAAAGTGTGGGTATACACCCACTACACAATATGTGGGTATACATTGGGTGGGTGGGTAGCGTAGACACACATGGGAGCCTCCCGGCTTCTATGGGCGGGTGGCAAGGTGGCCTCGTGGGTGGGGAGGCGACGTGGTGGGGTGGGTAGGAGGGGGAAGAGCAGGTACTTCCCGGCCTGGGCGCTGGGTGGGGGCGCTGGGTGGGGGCGGGGGTCAGGGCGACACTAACACTGGTATAATTTCCCCGTATATCACTGCACAATAATGAATGAATCACACACTTGTAATCTGACTCACTGCACGTGTGATGTACTCACAATATGATAGATATGTTGCGCCAATTATCGCTGACAACGTAACTTGTTCAGCAAAACTTTCAAAAAAGAAAAACACAAAACACTGTTTGGCACACGCGTAACCCCCACCTCTCTCTCCTGACCACACAACACCCCTCACTCACCCCCCACCTCCCCTCACTATGGGAGGCCTGCAGGGTCCATCCTTGCCCCTCACTACAGCCTCCATGACTCCACACTGCCAACCCACCTGTTTTGATAAGTTTTCACATAGATGGTACACCGTAGGCACTTCCGGCCACTCCCACGTCTGCTTGGTGTATTCACGGTGAATATGGTTGAGTCTTGGTACGGTGAGGCCAAGATGTCTCAGGGTAATGGCTGAGAAGGCAGCAGCTCCTCCGCCACACGTCCGTCCCCTAGGCCTCTATATATATATATATATATATATATATATATATATATATATATATATATATATATATATATATATATATATATATATATATATATATATATAATGTGTGTGTGTGTGTAAATCACGAAAGTTTACACGTGATGAAAAATGTGAGTGTCAGACTTCGGAGGAAAAATTGAAACAGGAATTTCCTTAAGTTCTTTCGTATTTAATAATGCATCTTCAGAAGGGTCTTTGAGTAACTGCAGAAGGACCCTTCTGAAGATGTATTATTAAATACGAAAGTACTTAAGGAAATTCCTGTTTCATTTCTTCCTCTGTGGTCTGACACTGTCACATTTTTCATCACGTGTGATGAAAAAATTGAATAATTTCGTGATTTACACACACACACACACACACACACACACACACACACACACACACACACACACACACACACACACAAACAGGGGCCTGGTAGCCTGGTGGATAGCGTGCAGGACTCATAATTCTGTGGCGCGGGTTCGATTCCCGCACCAGGTAGAAACAATAGGCAAACTTTCTTTCACCCTGAATGCCCCCTGTTACCGATCGGTAAATAGGTACCTTGGAGTTAGTCAGCTGTCGCGGGCTGCTTCCTGGTGTGTGTGTGTGTGGAGAAAAAAGAAAGTAGTTACTAAACAGTTGATTGACAGTTGAGAGGCGGGCCGAAAGAGCAAAGCTCAACCCCCGCAAACAACTAGGTCAATACACACACACACACACACACACACACACACACACACACACACACACACATATATATATATATATATATATATATATATATATATATATATATATATATATATATATATATAATGAATATGACCGAAAGGGTTAGATTAATAATTCTAACACGAATCTTCTCAATTTTTCTTACGTTCTTCTTAACTATCGAGGGCAAATGATAAATTAACTCTCCAAAATTCATTCTTTATTTCTGGCCTGACGCCTGAACGCGTTTCGTAATGCTTATTACATTTTCAAAGAGTTTACACATAAAATACATCTTACATATACTCGTTTTGGACGGGGTGATATGGCACAAAAATTTTGGGTGAGGTGACAGCATATGCCAGAACATGAAACAATGGGTATAAAATGGGTATGAAAACATAAGAATGCAAGTAATATCCACATGTTATCCACAATTCGAGCACGCTCCGCGATGCTCTTCATTGTGTATTTTATCTAAGTGACGAAGCGTGGACTCTTTCTTGTGAGTATTTACGCAATTTAGTGATACACCACAGGTGTTCCGTGGATTAATTGATTGATCATGGTGTGGGCGAGGTGTGTAGGGTGAATATGCCCTCGTTTTGTTCATGCTAGTACTATGTTCATTTTGTTCATCTCGGTATGCTGGTACAGTCTTTAGACCCCCAAGTGTCCTGCAAAGCTGTCCTGACACCTGGGTTATATTCTAGCATTACCACAGATGAAGTCATCTAATTAATTTCCAGATGCTTGGTGCTGTGTTCTCATTGTGGCTACAACCAGTTTTTCTCTGAGCTTGCTAGTTTCCTCCCTGGCTGATCTTGGCTCATCCTCCAGTTTTCTAATTGTTTCTTTAATTCTTTCCAGTGCCTTCACATATTCCTGATCCTGGCATTCTTGGTTCAGATTTTCACTTTAGTGCATATCTCTCTGCTCCTTTCTGCTCACCAACCGCACCTCCCTGGCTCTTAACCCTCCATTTGCGTCTAATAATTCTGTCCAATATGTCTCCCTGCGTCTGGGGGAGCAGGGGGAGAATGGAGGGAGAGGTGGCTGGTTTTTTCATGTAATGGTCATGTTCTGCCTGTATTAGTCCGTTAAAACCAGTCTAGAGCATTAGGGAGGGAGCAGCAGTGTTAATTGCTTCCTCGAGTCTGCTTGGTGGCACAGTCAACCCCAATATGGTCAAGATGGGGGAATGGTAGAAGGGACCCAGCCCACACCAGGGTAGGGGATGGAATAGGGTACCCATCCCCATGCAGGAGAGGGGATGATAGGAGAGACTCCTCTCTATCACCCCCTTGCCATGGCTGGAAGGGAGACGCTCTCCCTCTCCACGAGTGGGGAGACAACTGTCGAAGGGCTGAGTGTCCGACCACATATACTGTGACTCGCAGAGTGCACTCCTGGCACTGAACGCACATAGTAGTGACACCCAGAAAATAATCAGTGATAATCGAATGAATGTTTCAGCTGTCAAAGAAAACAGATTTAAAATTAAATTCCGTTGAATACCATCACATGTTGGCATCTCAAAGCATGACACTGTTGATATGCTTGCAAAAACCTGCCTGTAGAAAACCAGTAGTAGAAATTGATATGGGTGTTTCATTAGTAGTGACAGAATACTTAAATATCTAATGAAAATCTCACTTGCCTAACAAGTTCATAAAGTTGTAGCATTAAACATTGATATTTGTTCTAGGAGAACAAAAGTTATAGCAAGTTGTAGCTACAACTTGAAAGTTGTAACATTAAACATTATAATAAATATCGTAAGAAGACATTTGTATATGGAACTAATAGAGCAAGAACTCGGCAATGTGATGTTATAGTGGCCAAGATTCGCCTGGGATATAGACGTATCTGGCAGCTTCCTCAAAACCCTAATGTGGACTACACTATTTGTTAACTTTGTGAAAGTGTAGACTACACCCATGTGTCAACTTTGTGAAAGAGAAAAAATGCATTCCTTTGAACATTATATTGTAGAATGTCCCATACTGACTTTCGCCCTCCTGGACGAAAGTATGAGTTCAGCATACCTCAGCAAACCTGAAGTATGCTGAACTCTGTAAATACTATATGAATACTAGAACACTTGATGATATATTGGACTTGTACCCAAGATTGACTATGTAATACATCTGTTATACAATGTATGTACCTATAACCTGAGCTTGTTAAAGCATCTTAATCACCTTCAGTGGTTAAGTGTTTGATATCATATTAGTTTCTATAGAAGCTATCTTACCGTGTCAAAGTAGGAGAGACATAAGTGTGTGTGTGTGTGTGTGTGTGTGTGTGTACTCACCTAGTTGTGTCTGCAGGATCGAGCATTGACTCTTGGATCCCGCCTTTCGAGCATCGGTTGTTTACAGCAATGACTCCTGCCCCATTTCCCTATCATACCTGATTTTAAAATTATGAATAGTATTTGCTTCCACAACCTGTTCCTGAAGTGCATTCCATTTCCCCACTACTCTCACGCTAAAAGAAAACTTCCTAACATCTCTATGACTCATCTGAGTTTCTAGCTTCCATCCATGTCCTCTCGTTCTGTTACTATTCCGTGTGAACATTTCGTCTATGTCCACTCTGTCAATCCCTCTGAGTATCTTATACGTTCCTATCATGTCCCCCCTCTCCCTTCTTCTTTCTAGTGTCGTAAGGCACAGTTCCCTCAGGCGCTCCTCATACCCCATCCCTCGTAGCTCTGGGACGAGTCTCGTTGCAAACCTCTGAACCTTTTCCAGTTTCATTATATGCTTCTTCAGATGGGGACTCCATGATGAGGCGGCATACTCTAAGACTGGCCTTACGTAGGCAGTGTAAAGCGCCCTAAATGCCTCCTTACTTAGGTTTCTGAATGATGTTCTAACTTTTGCCAGTGTAGAGTACGCTGCTGTCGTTATCCTATTAATATGCGCCTCAGGAGATAGATTAGGTGTTACGTCCACCCCCAGGTCTCTTTCACGCCTCGTTACAGGTAGGCTGTTCCCCTTCATTGTGTACTGTCCCTTTGGTCTCCTATCTCCTAGTCCCATTTCCATAACTTTACATTTGCTCGTGTTGAATTCTAGTAGCCATTTCTCTGACCATCTCTGCAATCTGTTCAGGTCCTCTTGGAGGATCCTGCAATCCTCATCTGTCACAACTCTTCTCATCAACTTTGCATCATCCGCAAACATCGACATGTAGGACTCTACGCCTGTAAACATGTTAACATATACAAGAAATAGAATTGGTCCCAGCACCGATCCTTGTGGCACTCCACTTGTTACTGTTCGCCAGTCCGACTTCTCGCCCCTTACCGTAACTCTTTGGCTCCTTCCTGTTAGGTAGTTCCTTATCCATGCTAGGACCTTTCCCCCCACCCCCGCCTGCCTCTCGAGCTTGAACAGCAGTCTCATGTGCGGTACTGTATCAAAGGCTTTTTGGCAGTCCAGAAATATGCAGTCTGCCCAACCATCTCTGTCCTGTCTTATCCTCGTTATTTTATCATAGAATTCCAGAAGGTTTGTTAGGCACGATTTCCCTGTCCAGAACCCATGTTGATGTTCACAAACCTAATGTTCTCCAGGTGTGCAACCAGTCGTAGCCTAATTATTCTTTCCAGTATTTTACAGGGGATGCTTGTCAGTGATACAGGTCTATAGTTAAGTGCCTCCTCCCTATCACCTTTCTTGAAGATCGGCACGACATTTGCCTTCTTCCAGCAACTGGGCAATTCTCCTGACATAAGTGACTCATTAAAGATCATTGCCAGAGGCACGCTGAGGGCCTGTGCTGCTTCTTTTAGTATCCACGGTGATACTTTGTCTGTGTGTTTGTGTGTGTGTGTGTTTACGTATATGTGTATATACGTAAACGTATATGTGTATATACGTAAACGTATATGTGTATATACGTAAACGTATATGTGTATATACGTAAATTTACGTATATAAATTTACGTATAAATATAATTTACGTATATGTGTATATACGTAAATTTGTGTGTGTTTGTATACAGGGTATGTAGAGGTTAGTCAAAATTGCACTTCACATTTGTAAACGCACATTAATGACACTACGTAAAAAGACACCTCGAACACTGTTTATGTAGGACAGACGTAAATCTGTATTTATGTTTGTAGGTTAGCTTAGCATTTTAAAAGCACAACAATCACCTGTGGTTGATTGTTCAATAAATCACTGAACTATATGTTTAATAGATCTCTCACTCTGTCCATGGACGACAGAAGAATATGTATATATTCTGGTTAGCATTGTAAATGTGTGGCCACGTCTGTGGTGGTAAAAAACAATAATAAAACCGCCGTCTCTCCACCTGTGTAGAGCAGGGAGTGTCTGCAGTCGCGGAGAGGAGAGACACACTCTTCAGCCGTTGAGGGGAAAGTGTCTCTCTCTCTCTAGCAGTGGCGGGTCTTACATCATGCAGGTTCTCAATCTTAATAACACCCAATAATTGTTTTATGTAAAGCAATTGTTTGTCTTAGAGGACCGTTGCTGGGCGCGGTAGTTAGCAGCCCGGGGTAGAAGCGCGTTAGTTAGCCCAGGGGAGGGTTGGGGGGTTGTATCGTACCTGTGGAACACCACTGGTACCATGTCACCCGTGTACTCCTTGGTGTTCAACCAGCAAGTGTCAGGTGGACAGTGACCACTGCTGCTAAGCGGTGTGATCCTTCAGGCTGTAACAGTGGTAAGATGCACACTCTCGAGCACTGCCGAGCCTGCCCTTACACCAGACTGCTCGACCTCACAACAGGAAGAACAGGGAAGAGTGACTGATGACCAAATGTTACCAATATCGCTCACAATACTTGGGGAGTAAAAGAACTCTCAGAACCCCATCAAGCAGGTATTAAGCAGGTAATACTTACAGCTCAGGATGGTAACCAAGAATTACTTACTTTAATACTTACACTGCCACCATCTTTTTTAATGTGGGGTAATTAAGCTGACTAACTCAGGAGAGAATCAGTCAGTATGGAATTTGCAAGAATTTTGATCTTTAATTACTTGAATTGGCTGGATGGAATTCCTTAAGCAATACTCAACTCCAGGTAAGAAACTGTAAGATAACAGGCTGTGTACCCCGTCAGTTCGGGCCCTATGACTCAGACTAAATTAAGGACAAAATATGAAATACACAGAACACTTGTACGAATTTTATTATTAAAAATGGGCAATGAAATACATCCTAGAGGAGCCTGATAGCTGAGTGCACAGCGCTTCGGATTCATAGTCCCGAGGTGCCAGGTTCGATCCCCGGTGGAGGCGGAAACAAATGGGCAGAGTTTCACTGACCCTGATGCAGTTCACCTAGCAATAAATAGGTATCTGGGAGTTAGACAGCTGCTACGGGCTGCTTCCTGGGGATGTGTAACAAAAAGGAAGCCTGGTCGAGGACCGCGCCGCTGGGACGCTAAGCCCCGACATCATCTCATCCTAGTCTAAATCATTTTTTTTCGAGGCAATGGAAATTGGACACACCAATTGTCCATAAACTCACAGAGCACTTTACCGATCTCCTGCAATACCCAGCCAAGATGTTGGTGGCTTCCCTCTGGTGTGGTCCACCCGCGTTACACAACACTCTGGTGTGGTCCACCCGCGTTACACAACACTCTGGTGTGGTCCACCCGCGTTACACAACACTCTGGTGTGGTCCACCCGCGTTACACAACACTCTGGTGTGGTCCACCCGCGTTACACAACACTCTGGTGTGGTCCACCCGCGTTACACAACACTCTGGTGTGGTCCACCCGCGTTACACAACAAACCAGATTCCAACTCACCCTAACTCAATATTTGGGCCGTATCCATCACGTCAAGTCTCTCTATCCACCCACTAGAGGCTTCCTGCCCTCGAAACACAGCCTATTTTAGCCTACAACCGATCACTTGAAACCAAGCCTAGGTGCCCTGACCTCCCTGCCAATGAACACAAGGCCCTCGCTCTTGACCAATGAAAACAAAAATTAAGGACTGCCAGGAGGCAGTCTTTCTCACGAAAGACTGAATAAAACTAGCTGAAGCCAGCTGGTTGAGGACTTAGAGGATCCCATGTGACCGCCAACACAAGGGGATATTTCAAACCCAAGTTTGATACCCGGAGGTGCAGCGAATTACCTCCAGCTGTCAAGGGGGAATGGAGAAGGGAGGAAAGAGGAAGAGAGAGAGAGGGAGGGAGAGGGGGAGAGAGGGAGGGAGGAGAGGTCTACATGACCAAGCTGACCGTTACAGAGTGGAGGTAGGATAGTAGGCCCAGCTAGAGGGGGAGGGGGTGGAGGTGGGATAGTAGGCCCAGCTAGAGGGGGAGGGGGTGGAGGTGGGATAGTAGGCCCAGCTAGAGGGGGAGGGGGTGAAGGTGGGATAGTAGGCCCAGCTAGAGGGGAGGGGGTGGAGGTGGGATAGTAGGCCCAGCTAGAGGGGGAGGGGGTGAAGGTGGGATAGTAGGCCCAGCTAGAGGGGGAGGGGGTGGAGGTGGGATAGTAGGCCCAGCTAGAGGGGGAGGGGTTGGAGGTGGGATAGTAGGCCCAGCTAGAGGGAGGGGTGGAGGTGGGATAGTAGGCCCAGCTAGAGGGGGGGCGGAGGTGGGATAGTAGGCCCAGCTAGAGGGAGGGGGTGGAGGGGGGATAGTAGACCCAGCTAGAGGGAGGGGGTGAAGGTGGGATAGTAGGCCAAGCTATGGGAGGGGGTGAAGGTGGGATAGTAGGCCCAGCTAGAGGGAGGGGATGAACGTGGGATAGTAGGCCCAGCTAGAGGGAGGGGTGGAGGTGGGATAGGCCCAGATAGGGGGTGAGTGGGGGGGGGTGGAGTCAGGAGTTAAGAGCAAAGTGTTCAGTAACTCCGTGAATAAGAATAACTTTTTTTTTGTCCCCTAACTCTCCTTGCCACTTCGGGGGGAGGGGGGAGGATAGGGGTTTTATGTAGCTTCAGGACACCAATCCCCCCAGCCACTGGGCATGTTGAGAAGGCACCGCTAAGCACACACAGTTCCCTATCAACACAAACTAAAATGTATACAAATGGTAGATGGAAATATCAACCAACAAGAGTTAAGATGATAAAATGTTAAATGGAAAATGATTTTGTATTGGCTTTCCTTATATAAGACACAGCACACAATCGGAGGGGTGCAAAGTATATCATTAAAAAATAACTAAAGCTGAGGGCAAAACAATAAGCTGTCTAAGCGGCAGGTTTGGTAACTTAACAGCAGCATACATGGAAAACAATTCAAAGCGGAAGCTCCTAGCAAGGCCCCGGGTAGTCATGTATATGACTACCTGGGGTTTTGGACAAGTATATGAGTGGGATTGGGGTGGTTATAGAATAGGAGCTGCCTCGTATGGGCCAATAGGCCTTCTGCAGTTACATTTGTTCTTATGTTCTTAAGTATGGGCATGGGGGTCCTCCGGCCACTGCTGTACCCACTCGTGGGCTCCGGTCAGGTCATTCACCCTCTTGTGAGGAACCATTCGGAGAAGTGGTACTCCAGATGACGACTCTGCTTAGGTAGTTGGCTGCCAGCTATCCTGGCTGCGGTCCACCTAAACAAGACCATATTAACCCTTATGCACCCGTTGCACGGTGATCCTGGGACTAAGGTGGTCTGCTCCTTGGTGTGATCTTGGACCATATTCTGTAGATGGAATATGTCCAGGTCGGGGCTTTCACAGAGCAAATCTCAAGGTCGCTCAAGGTGAGTCCCATATCCTGAAGAACTCGCGCGCATTCCTTGCACCATCCTCCTCTCCAGGTGGCACAATGCCTGATATTAAAAGTTGTTCAAGGTCAACAAATCTGTTTTGACTAGTTCGGTATGAAAGGGGCTGCAATTGTACAAAGTTTCATTATTGCAGCCTAAATAGAAAGGGAGATTTTTTTTCAACGAATTTTCCAGTTTCAAATCAAAACTACAACCACAAGTTTCAAATGAAATTATTTCTATGACACATTTCTATCATATTAGCATATAATAAAGGATCTGATTCAGCGGATTTTCCAAAATATGTTTAGTTTTACTATTACAAATAGTCAAAGTTCCATAAAAAATATTATGCAAATATATCAGTTTATTACTATTATAAAATCATTGAACGTAGGAAACAAGCTCGAATCAGATTGTAGAAACGTTAACTCTACATATAAGATTTAAGTTTCATGTAAATGGAATAAAAAACGAATGAGTTATAGGAACGTCTGTTACTTGACAAAATAAGTAAAAAATAAAGTCCAAGGTTCTACCATCTGTGGCTGAGGTTGACATCAACCAATTTCCTCCAAAATTGGCACCCTTACAGATAGGCTAACATGCAGAAAGGTGTACAAGTTTCATGCAAATCGTCCGATAAACAAATAAGATTTTTTTTTTTTTTAATTTTTTGGGGGGAGATAAAACTAATTAATAAATATTTTTATTATGTTATTGTGATAGCTGAGAGCCATAGACATGATTTCAGTTGATACTTGTGTTTGATGCTAATTTTTGACCTATTAGGAGAATTTTTTAAATTTGACACAAAAATCAATATTTTTTTCTTCCTTCCTAATTATGCTACGATGCTGAGACTTGGACCAGATGAAACCCTTTTCATATATAACTCCTCAAAAAAGATTGATTGAAATCGAATCGGTTTTCATTTATTGCATATTTTGGCAATCCCCCTTAAGGGTTTCAGAAGTGGCGAATGGTGTGTGCTTACCGGTATATTCCCTCACCTTTTGAAGGATCTCTGGGGTGCCATATTTGTCGCACTTGCTCTGGTGTGGACTGGAGAGTGGACAGTTATCAGCAGAGACCTGGGTGTCTAATATGAAGGCTTCATCACCTTTGTAAGCGATGATGTCGGTACGAACCTCACGTTCCACCGCGAAACCTCTCTATCACAGGCGGCCGGCTACGAACCAAGTGATATATGGTCATGACGTTTCACCCGAGCCCTGTGTGTCTTATAGCATGCCTCGGATATGTGGCCCAGGGTCCCTGGTTTCTGGCAAGCATCGCAGAGACCAGAACCCTCGGGTCTACCCCTAGCTGCTCAAGACGGAGTGGCTACAGCGTTTGCCCTGATCTGGATGGCATGAGCAAAATCTCCGCTTAGAAGACGGGTACCGGATGAGACCCACTTATGGCAGGAAGCAACCTCACAAGCAGACGCAAGGCCGGCACCGTCAACCATGCTGTACAGTTTTGCTTTCCAACTCCTAGAGCGCTCAGTCGTTCTGTTAGAAGGGGTTCCGGCGGCCGTGGTCGGGTCTACCCATAGACACATTCGCGCCTGGAACGCGGGTAAGAGAGCCGCAGCTACTATCACCGGATCCTCCGAGTTTAACAACGCCCCGAGCCGCTTGTTCTTTTGTTGGCTGATTTATGCAACAAAGTCGGGAATTCCTAGACCACCGTCCTTTACGTCGGCATGAAAGAAGGCATTAGGGGTATCGTGAGGCAGTCGCAGCCAGCCACGAATGGCCTGCTGCAGCCGCCGGTCAAGTCTCGCTAACTCCGTCTTAAACACGCGTCCGAGAGCAAGTCGGTGGTTCATCTTGGGGATAAGGTGGTGTTTAAGTATAACTGTTGGGGTTTGAGGGGGACCTGGGTGTTAGTCAGGCCGTCCTCAGAGAACCATATGATAAGCGTCTGCCTCCGGCCCTGATAAATATTCCTAAGTACTTGTACTTATCCGCTACACTCACAGTACCAATTTCATCGACCCCGACGTAGTATGTCCACCTGGTGGGGACATGAAAGGTCTTACGATGCACATCGATTGCTATGCTTAGCGTACGGCACTTGGCGGCATTCACCTTAAGGCCACAGCCACGCAGTGTGGGGCAATACTTGATATAAGCCTTAAGAGTCAGTCACCAAGCGAGGTAGAACACTACACACTTAATCAGCATCTCTTCTTGAAGAGGCTGTTCTCTCTCTCGTTGCTATAAACCGCTTATCATCACCACCACCATCACCACCACCATCAGCACAACCACCATCCCCACCACCCCCACCACCATCTAAAATTCTAAAAAGATTCAGGCGTTGTCACAAATAAATGCACTCTTCATTGCCCATGAACTACGCAACAATTTACAAGTGTTGCATTGATGTGCGCCTCACTAAAATTAGTAAACAAAATAGATGGGAAAAAATCGCAAATGGCGATTGGGGGAGTGAGAGACTATTGGGGATAACTGTGGAAACGTTCACAATTTATTTGCACATAGGCAGTGGGGTACGATATATATATATGTGTATATATATTGTGACGATAATCTCCTTCAAGAGATTGAGCCTGCTCTTCCCTCCAAAATTACGTCTTCACAACTATATAAAAGACTATGGAAGAAATGTCCAACAACGACAACAAACACCAGCAAGGCTTGCCAGGGTGAGCAGAAACGTATGCAACCAGCCACCTGTTCGAACTCCAACCACCAAACTACCCGTTGATCGCTACGACTCCGCTGATTGGTCGCCGGTCTGGCTGCACCTGCACTCGCCCCCCAATACTACCCGATGTCTGGGGTCGCCCCAACATCAGTCTTCAGAATGTTCCGTGCTTTCGTAGCCAGCACTCCTCCCAGCTAGACTCTAGAGTGTACTGAGAGAGGTGGTGGCTTTAAGCCAATATTCCAGCACCTCCCACTTAACTTTTGTGTTGCACTTCTTGTTATTTTGTCTTAACGTAACTTTTCATTGTGTTATTTAAGTATTCTTATTATTTTGATTCATTGATTTTATTATAAGAATTTGTTTGTGCATTATTTTCATGTTTTGATTTATTTAACGTAATTAAAATTTCATTGTTAAAGTTTACTTGTGTTTTGTGTGTCTTCTCCTTACCTTACCACAGACGAAGTTCCAGTTTTTCTATTTTTTTTTTATAACTATGTGACGAGGCCATACCCCTAGCCTTAAACAGCCGAACACCAACGCGTTACCGTCACAAGTTATATGGGGGCCTGTCCTAGGAGCCTCACTCAGGTACTGGTGCCAAGTGGTAATTTATGGTAAGCGTATTTAACTCTGTTAACGTAGCTTTACTATTTTTCATTCAATTACATTTTTTATAAGGTGCGGTGTATTGTGCATTACGAGAGTAACATATAGTGAAGGTGAGACAACTTTGGATTACGTGGTGACTGTAGGCCTCAGTCATACTCTTAATTGGTCATCTCTCCCTCCTTGTTATTACTCGTATTTACCATCTATGTCCCTTGAATATTTCTCATTCTGACAGATCATCATATTGGTACCCTGGTACTGTGGTCTGCCCCGGGTCAAGAGTACCCAATCTTCTGCAATCTGACTGTAGGAGGACAAAGAGGGCCATAGTTCCTCTAGCTCGAACTTTAGTTGCTGAATTGGGACCTCAGCAGCAGTTCTCGTCACCAGTTGACACCTCGCACCCCTACACGTCAGTCAGAGATGATGATACATACAACGGTAGGGAATTAGCTTATTTTTTCAGAGCACAAAAATTCGCTAATTCTGTAAGTATCATATTAAATTCAGTAGGAAAAACTTGCTTTATGTCCTTTAGAGACTTGGCAAGGTATGCCTACATCCTTGGACTACCAATTTTACTTTTGAAGCATTTAACTGTTTCATTTGTTTTCGAAACTCTGTTTCATTTGTTAGTAGGATTTTCTTGCCCTTATTCTCTTACATGAGTACCGGGTACAAGATTTCCTGCGCCCTTGATTTAATTTAATCATTTAATATCTTTCACTTAACGTTAATTGTTAAAGATCACACAGGATAGGTACCAGTTGCCACGTTGTCCTGTTTCTGACATTTCATTATTGAACATTCGTGTACCTTTATTTGCTAATTTCACCATGTTTCGTCTCCAAACTTTCCGTGCAAATCCAGCAGGTGAAATAGGGACTTTGAGTCGTGCCAAGAGGACTGAACTACAAACTCTTGCACATGAGTATCAACTAGAAGTTCCCTATCAAGCCAACAAAAATGACCTACACAACCTGTTGCTGGATTACTATTTAGAGCAAGGTAAGATAGACTCTGAAACTCATGAAACTTACTATATTGCAGATAAAACTGATTTGGCAACGCTGAAACTTAAACTAGAGCTGGCTAAGATTGAACGTGAACAGCAAAAGGAAGCCCGCGAACAGCAAAGGGAAGCCCTCGAACAACAAGAACGAGCAGCTGCCATACGAAGGGAAGAACAAGAACGCGGACTCGCCCTCCAGGAACGTGAGGTTGCCCTACTCCAGGAGCGGGAACGAGTACAGCTTGAAACACTCCAGGAGCGGGAACGAGTACAGCTTGAAACCAAACGACGAGAGTTGGAGATGCAACGCGAACATGACAAACAACAAGCAACTCTGGCTCTAGAGTGTCGTCAACGCGAAATCTCCTTGGAAACTTCACACTTCACTCAACGCCAGCAAGCTACTGCAAATCTTCCCGTCAGTTTTAATATATCACATGCAAGTAAGTTAATGCCATCCTTTGTAGAAGCAGAAGTTGATGTGTTCTTTACCACCTTTGAAACCCTTGCTAATCAACTCAGTTGGCCTGTCGACCAATGGGCCACACTTCTCAGAGTCCATCTTACAGGTAGAGCTGCAGTCACACTCAGTACTTTGGCGTCTGAGAATGACTACTACACTCTGAAACAAGCAGTGTTGGACGCCTACCTCCTCTCTACTGAAAGTTATAGAAGGAAATTCCGTGACCACCTGAAGGCAAGTACCACTACCTTCCTTGAGTTTGCTAACACGAAACGGAGGTATTTCATGAAATGGCTGGAAGCAGCACATGTCTCTACTTTTACAGAACTCGTCAACCTGATGCTTGTTGAAGAATTCTTGAGACGTGTGCCGCCTCCTGTCCGCCTCTACTTAGCAGATAAAGAAGAAACCGACTACCTGAAGTGTGCTAAGTCGGCTGACACTTACAGCCTCATCCACCGGCTGACACCTGAACCATCCTCCAGTAAGAAGTCGTGGTACAGTTACGAGAAGGTGAGCCCCGATCAAGCTGGTTCACAACTGTACTGCAAATATTGTAGACTCTATGGACATACCATAGACAAGTGTGGTAAGTCTCAATACAAGGGAACCACTGACCAACAACGACCCAAACCAACTCCTCCTAAGTCCGGTAAGCCTGTGATGAATGTTGGTGTTGATGTTAATGATCTTTCTCTTTTCAGTAACCACCTGTATACTGGAACTGTCTCTGCCAACGGTTCAAATCCGGAGGGACGTTTCAAATTGAAGATCTTGAGGGACACAGCGGCTCTACAATCGATCATCTTGAAGTCGGCTGTGCCCAACATAGTCTACACCGGGGAAACAGTCTTCATCACTGACCTCACTGCTACCACTCCATACCCTCTCGCCAGAGTCCACCTGAATTGTCCCTACGTGAACGGGGAAGTCCAAGTCGCCGTCAGGGAAAAGCCTTTTCCCATGCCTGGAGTGCAACTTCTCCTAGGCAACGACTTGGCAGAAGACCTGCAACCGACCAACCTGATCGTCATGGACAAACCCCAGGTGTGTAACTCTGTGCCCATAAATCCTATTCTCGAGTATGTTCCAGCAGAGGTTCAAGAGAGTGATGAAGTTTCTCCTCCGGTTCTCGTGACCACCCGTGCACAAGCCGCACGTCCACAGCCAGCTGACTCTACTGCTACCGCTGTCCCTCAAGACCCTCAGAAACTACCCCCGCATCTGACCAAGTTGGAGTTCCGTAAGTTGCAGAGGGAAGATCTTACTTTAACACCATTGTTTTTCCAGGCTGAGACTCAACCCGACAGTATTCCTGGGTTCTTCCTAGAGAACGACTTGCTCTACCGCAGATATAGACCCAGTAAACTGAAGGAGGAGGACGATTGGGCCAACACCGAACAACTTGTGATTCCCACCAGCCTGCGGCCCACTATTCTACACCTGGCCCATGGAGCATTCTCCCACTACGGCTTCAACAAGACGTACCATGGGATTCGTCAAGACTACTACTGGCCAGGTATGGTAAACAACGTCAAACAGTACGTAAAACAGTGTCATACATGTCAGATGGCAGGCAAACCGAACGTCTCCATTCCCAGAGCACCACTGATTCCCATACAGGTGCCTGCGGAACCTTTCCACAGACTCATAATAGACTGTGTTGGTCCTTTACCTCGGACCAGTTCAGGTAACGCCTACATCCTAACCATCCTGTGTCCTACCACCAGATTTCCCATAGCAGTTCCAGTGAAGAACATCACGGCTGCTACGGTTATCAAACATCTATTGAAGATCTTCACTCAATACGGATTTCCCAGGGAGATTCAAAGTGACTGTGGCACCAACTTCACCAGTGATCTCTTCAAAAGGACACTGGAGGAGTTCAACATCAAACAGGTATTGTCCAGCCCCTATCATCCTGCTTCACAGGGTTCTCTTGAACGTAGTCATCAGACCATCAAAGCACTCTTGAAAAAGTTTTGTAGTGAAACCTCAAAGGATTGGGATAAGCAGATTGACCTAATAATGTGTATTTTCAGAAGTCTCCCCAATGAGTCCCTAGGAGTATCTCCTTATGAGATGCTCTACGGCCGTAAGTGCCGTACTCCCCTTAAGGCTTTCAAAGACTCTCTCAGAGATGCCACCTTCAGTGAGCATCAGAATGTGCCCCAGTTTCTTCAAAACCTTCAACACATTCTAGAGAGAGTCCACCGCTTTGCTCATGATAATCTATTGAAAGCCCAGGTGAGAATGAAGACTCATTACGACCAGACCAGCAAAGTAAGAAAATTCAAGCCGGGAGACTTCGTCCTTGCTTATTTCCCTATCCCAGGTTCACCTTTACAAAACAGATTTTCAGGACCCTACTGCGTCAAAGAGTGCAGAAGCAACAACACATACGTCATAGAGACTCCAGATAGGCGGCGGAAGACCCAGCTGTGCCACGTCAACCTCCTGAAGCAATATAATGGTACTCCTCCCACTGTCTTGACTAATTATTCCACAGTCACAGAACCCTACATCCACAGTGAGACCTTCCCAGCTTCTCCTCCCGAAAGCACTGACAAGGAGTCAGCGCTTTCTAATTCCGAAATCCTTAATGATCTTCCCAAATGCTTTCAGGATAATACTCGTGCTCCTATGCCCTCTTCTAATTCCACTCTCACCTCGTCAGATAAGCCCTACATCCTCCATGTCGACGCCAATGGTACCGACGATGGTGGTGTCGTGATGCAGCAACGAGGCGAGAAGAATTCACCTGTCAGCGACTACTGCTACAAGGAACGACGGAACAATTGGCAAGGAGCTACTCTTCCTCATCCTGAAGCTTCAGCACTTCACTCCACACCTGAAAAGTGCTCGGTCCACCATCAATACGGACCACACCACCCTACACCTCCTGCAGCACGCCCACTTCTCATCTCAACGTCTTCTACTATGGGCTTGCTAACTGCAGAAATTCAACCTGGAGACACGCTATACCAAGAGTCTGACAACATCTTAGCCCATGACCTCTCCAGAGTTTATGAAGTAGAAGTGACTCCATCCATTACTCCACCACATAACGACGTACTTCTTCCAGAACCGCAGGCTTCGGGGGAGAGTTGTGACGATAATCTCCTTCAAGAGATTGAGCCTGCTCTTCCCTCCAAAATTACGTCTTCACAACTATATAAAAGACTATGGAAGAAATGTCCAACAACGACAACAAACACCAGCAAGGCTTGCCAGGGTGAGCAGAAACGTATGCAACCAGCCACCTGTTCGAACTCCAACCACCAAACTACCCGTTGATCGCTACGACTCCGCTGATTGGTCGCCGGTCTGGCTGCACCTGCACTCGCCCCCCAATACTACCCGATGTCTGGGGTCGCCCCAACATCAGTCTTCAGAATGTTCCGTGCTTTCGTAGCCAGCACTCCTCCCAGCTAGACTCTAGAGTGTACTGAGAGAGGTGGTGGCTTTAAGCCAATATTCCAGCACCTCCCACTTAACTTTTGTGTTGCACTTCTTGTTATTTTGTCTTAACGTAACTTTTCATTGTGTTATTTAAGTATTCTTATTATTTTGATTCATTGATTTTATTATAAGAATTTGTTTGTGCATTATTTTCATGTTTTGATTTATTTAACGTAATTAAAATTTCATTGTTAAAGTTTACTTGTGTTTTGTGTGTCTTCTCCTTACCTTACCACAGACGAAGTTCCAGTTTTTCTATTTTTTTTTTATAACTATGTGACGAGGCCATACCCCTAGCCTTAAACAGCCGAACACCAACGCGTTACCGTCACAATATATATATATATATATATATATATATATATATATAATATATATATATATATATATATATATATATATATATATATATATATAATGTCGCACCTAGTAGCCAGAACGCACTTCTCAGCCTACTATGCAAGGCCCGGATTGCCTTATAAGCCAAGTTTTCATGAATTAATGTTTTTTCGACTACCTAACCTACCTAACCTAACCTAACTTTTTCGGCAACCTAACCTAACCTATAAAGATAAGTTAGGTTAGGTTAGGTAGGGTTGGTTAGGTTCGGTCATATATCTACATTAATTTTAACTCCAATTAAATAAAATTGACCTCATACCTAATGAAATGGGTTGCTTTATCATTTCATAAGAAAAAAATTAGAGAGAATATATTAATTCAGGAAAACTTGGCCTATTAGGCAAATCGGGCCTTGCATAGTAGGCTGAGAAGTGCGTTCTGGCTACTAGGTACGACATATATATATATATATAAAATATATATATATATATATATATATATATATATATATATATATATATATATATATATATATATATATATATATATATATGCAATTGACGATCACAAAACACTGATCATTTTATGCGGAAAATCCACAGAGAAATATGAAATGAGGTGAACGTTTCGGCTTTGTTAAAGCCTTTATATAAAATATATATATATATATATATATATATATATATATATATATATATATATATATATATATATAAAATATATATATATATATATAAGTATATTTTGGTAGCAATCTTTCCTGTAGACATATATTATTAAATATGACCGAAAAAGTAAGATTAATAATTCTAACACGAATTTTCTCAATCTTTCGTACATTTCGTTTCACTGTTGGAGGTAAATCAAAAATCAATTCTCCAAAATTCATTTTTATTTCTAGTCTGACGCGACACGAGCGCGTTTCGTAAAACTTATTACATTTTCAAAGACTTTAGTTCACAAATACACAACTGAATAGAACTTACGCATCTCCGATTGTATATCTACATTTGAGTGAGGTGGAAGGGGTGATGTGGCATTAACACAAGACAGAACAAGATGTGGTATTAATAGGGTATTAATTTCATCAACACAAGACAGAACAAGAGTATTAATAGGGTATTAATTTCATCAACACAAGACAGAACACGAAACAATGGATATTGAATAGAAGTGTTTGTAGAAAGCCTATTGGTCCATATTTCTTGATGCTTCTATATTGGAGTGGAGTCTTGAGGTGGGTAGAATATAGTTGTGCAATAATTGGCTGTTGAATGCTGGTGTTGACTTCTTGATGTGTAGTGCCTCGCAAACGTCAAGCCGCCTGCTATCGCTGTATCTATCGATGATTTCTGTGTTGTTTACTAGGATTTCTCTGGCGATGGTTTGGTTGTGGGAAGAGATTATATGTTCCTTAATGGAGCCATGTTGTTTATGCATCGTTAAACGCCTAGAAAGAGATGTTGTTGTCTTGCCTATATACTGGTTTTTTTGGAGCTTACAGTCCCCAAGAGGGCATTTGAAGGCATAGACGACGTTAGTCTCTTTTAAAGCGTTCTGTTTTGTGTCTGGAGAGTTTCTCATGAGCCTACTCATGAGAAACACAGCAACCTTTCCCTGTCCCCCAGTCATCCCCCACCATTCCCCCCTCGCCCGTCCCCTTGTGCTCCCCACCATCCCTCACCCCACCGTTCCCTCGTCCTCCCAACCATTCCCCACTCCACCGTCTCCTCGTCCTCCCCACCATCTCCCACTTACCCATCCCCTCCCTCTCCATACAATTCCCCCTCCCCCGTCCCCTCTTCCTCCCCATGATCCCTCACTCCCCTGTTCCCTCGTCCTCCCCACCATTACCCCTCCCCTGTCCCCTCGTCTTCCCCACCATCCCCCACTCCCACCCCCCCTCGTCCTACCCACCATTCCCCACTCCCTCGTCCGATGCATTCCCAAATGATCTAATGTTCCCCTCAGAAAATTGGGAACAATAAATGATCTGATGTTCCCATCACTGAAAAATTAGAACAGGTAAAAAAACGAAATGAAAAACATTGACAAAATATAAAAATTAACTGTACTCACGAAATGAATGGTATGGTAAACAACACAGCTCAATTCCAAGGCAATGTCATACAAAATAATTAAAACAAAATGAAAATAAATCGAAATCAATGAAAATTCCATTTATCAATGAAATCGGAAACATTGATATGGAATCGTAACATATTCAGCGTGTGTTGCTCTTACGTGCAAGATATGGCGTTGTTTTTCTAAAAAGACATGTTTTTACCTGTCACATGTGTGGCATCTATATAGTAGTTATATAAAAATACACGCATATTCGAATGGAACATTGTGTCAAAATTTCAAAGCAATTAGTGAAGAACTTTTGGAGATTACAGCGTGTGTTGCTCTTACGTCCAACAGATGGCCCGTTTTTTCATAAAAAGCTATGTTTTTCCAGTCACAGGTGAGGCATCAATATAGTAGATATGTAAAAACGCGCGCCTATTCGAATGAAACGTGGTGTCAAAATTTCAAAGCAATCAGTAAAGAGGTTTCGAAGATTTCCCACACAAAAAGCACAGTTTTTCAGAAAGTCAGCTCGGATGCGAATGGAACGTTGTGTGAAAATTTCGAAGCAATCAGTGAAGAACTTTCGGAGATTAGCGATTTTTAACAAACGAATATTTACATTTTTATTTATATAGATTGCACAACGTTTCGAACCTACATGATTCATTCTCAAGTGATAAGAAATTACAAATCTCGTTAGATTTATACCAGTACGGGGTCAGGTGAGAAAACAAGTAGAATAAAGGAAAAAGGTAAGGGGGATATAGGGGACGAAGCACATACAAAGATTAACCGGGTGTAATAGGCCTATTATGTTGAGCAGTGTCTTCTGTGTTGGCATCGTTATGTTCCAATCTTGTCCTTACTCTCATGGTGGGTAGAGTAAATAGTTCCATGATTTGGGTATTCATGGTAGAATGTTCTATTCCTATGTGGATTGCTTCAAGAATTTGTAATCTTCTTACATCATGGGTTTTGTCTATTATACAAGTGTTTGTATTAAGCATTTCTCTTATCAGGGTGATGTCATGGGCTTGTCTCATGTGATTCCTGGGAGCACCGGATTGAAGATGACAGGTCAAACGCCTCGTCAGCTTGGTCGACGTCATACCTATGTATGACGTACTTAGATTGAAGGTTACATCCTTCGTGGGGGCAAGTGTACATGTATACAACGCTTGACTGCTGTAAAGGGTTTTCCGTCGGCTTCGGGCTGTTTTTAATAAGGAGGTCGGTAGTCTTCTTTGTTTGTTTTATAGAATATTTATAGAATATATATATATATATATATTATATATTAATATATATATATATATATATAATATATATATATATATATATATAATATATATATATATATATATATATATTATATATATATATATTATATAATAACGGGGGATTATATATCTCTAACAACCTCTGGTTGTTATATATATAATATAGGCCTTCCCTTATATAATGGAAGTATTAAGTACAGGTACTAACTAGTAAGTAAGTACTAGGCGCCTGTATTTACTACTTTTCTGGGTAGGAAGTTAGTTGCCCCGCCTCCCTCAGCTGTACTTTTAGATAGATAGGTATCAGGCAATGTAGACGCACACGTGTAGTCCCATAAGACCTGTTTACCTTCCCTCCATGGCTGCAGGGTGACTTCATCTGGACTATTAGTGGAATAGAGGGGAGGGAGTTTTCAGGGGAAAGGAGCCAAGCCATTACGACTCTATAGCACTTGGAAGGGGTCAGGATAAGGATTTGGGATGGGACAGGGGGGCTTGGGAGGAATGGTGCCCCCAACCACTTGGACGTGCGGGGATTGAACGCCGACCTGCATGAAGCGAGACCGTCGCTTCATGATGTTCCCTTTGTGTTGGACACCCAGCTGTAGCCAAACTTCTCTTGATGATATCAGTGACTGCTTCATGTCTGGCAATCTTCCCTTGGGATTTACTACAAATAAGACCATGGCTGCCGTATTGGTCTGCCTGTACATGGCCGCAGATACACCGGTGTTTGGTGGAGATAGGGGCGGCAAGACGCAGGGCAACACCAATACTTAGGGCCCGATGGTCCAGGCGGGTGTGCAAGGCGGAATTAGGGAGAGCCAAGAGGAAGTCTCATGCATGGGGAGCTTGCACAGCTTTGTCCTTCCCAGAATCTACCTCCTACCAGCCTGTTCACGCGAGTTTCCAACGTCAAGAACCTGTCGTACTGCGAGGACCTCCGTTGTTGCATTCCTTTTTGACCTGGAAAAGGCTTACGACACCACTTGGCGATATCATATTCTGTCCCAGCTTCATTCTTTTGGCCTTCGTGGTCATCTCCCTCTCTTTTTCCGCAGCTTCCTCTCTCGTCGTTCCTTTCGGGTGCGCCTTAGTACCACTCTCTCTGCCTCTTTTCAGCAGTACGAAGGTGTGCCCCAGGGTAGTGTTCTGAGCACTTTTCTTTTTCTGGTTGCCCTCAATAGTCTTCTTTCCTCTCTTCCTTCAGGTGTCTTCACCGCTCTCTATGTCGATGATCTTACCCTTTGCTGTCAGGGTGATGATTCGCCTCTCCTTCAGCACCGGCTTCAACTTGCGATTGATGCCGTGTCGTCTTGGGCCACCGATCATGGCTTCAAGTTCTTTACTTCTAAGACTTGTGCCATGTCTTTTACTAGGAAACGGGTCGTTCTTCGTCCCTCTTTGTCACTTTATGGTCATCCCCTTGAGTACAAAGATTCCACGAAGCTTTTGGGGTTATTCCTTGACACTCGTTTGTCTTGGTCTTCCCATATCTCTTACCTCCGTGTTGAGTGCTCTAAGGCACTTACCCTCCTTCGGGTATTGTCCCAAACTTCTTGGGGAGCGGATAGGCGCGCACTCCTTGCTCTACATTCCTCTCTCGTCCTGTCTAAGCTCGATTATGGTTGCCCTGCTTACTCATCTGCTTCTCCTTGTACTCTTCGCCGTTTTGATGCTTTGCACCATACTGGGTTGCGCCTCAGTTCTGGTGCCTTTCGTTCGACTCCCGTCCTTAGCTTGTATGTTGACACTGGCTTCCTGTCTCTCCAGGACCGCCGTGATCGCTACTGTCTTCGCTATCTTGCGCGGTCCTTACAACATCCTTCCTCTCGCCTCTGTTGTACTTTAACTTTTACCCCTCCTGCGGTTCCTGTTCCTCTTCACCACCTCCCTCTTTCTGTCCGGTTATCTCGCTTACAGGATTCTCTTTCCGTTCGTGTTTCTTATGTTTCTCCTCGTGTTGTTGTTCTTTGCCCCCATGGAGAGTCTCCCTTCCGCAGTTTTGTACATCCTTGACCCGCATCACTAAAGCTTTTACCCCTCCTACGGTTATAAAACGCCTTTTCCTTGAGCACTTTTCTTCTCACTCCCGCTTCGTTTCTGTCTTCACCGATGGGTCTAAGTCTGCGGACGGCATTGGCTACTCTGTTGTTTTTCCTGATCGCACTTATATGTGTCGCTTACCTCCGGAGAATAGTATGTTTACAGCGGAGCTTTATGCTATTCTCTATGCTCTTTGTCTCCTGCTTTCTCGTTGTCAGTCTTCCTTTGTAGTTGTTGTTGACTCGCGTAGTGCCCTCATGGCTCTCGGGTCCTTTAATCCGGTTCATCCAGTAGTTGTCGAGATCCAGCATTGGTTGTTTCTTGTTCACAGTAAATTTAATTCGGTTGAGTTTTGTTGGGTTCGCAGCCATATTGGTGTGTCTTTAAATGACCATGCGGATGCTGCTGCCAAGGAAACTGTCCGCTCTTGTCCCATCTCTCGTACAGGTATTCCATATTCCGACTTTTACCCGGTTATCCATTCCTCCATCTTTACCCGTTGGCAGGCTTCTTGGTCGTCTGTTACTGGTAACAAACTACGTACTCTTAAATGTTGTGTTTCCTCGTGGCCGTCCTCCTACCACCGTAACCGGCGATGGGAAACAGCTCTGGCGAGGTTGCGTATTGGCCATACTCGCTTAACCCATGGACACTTGGAGTGCCGCCCTGCTCTTTATTGTCCTAATTTCATTGTCCCCTCTTACGGTCGAGCATATTTTTGTTGAATGTCCTGACTTCCAGGCCGAGCGTTTGTCTTGCTTTCCGACCGTCCCCCGCGGTCGCTTGTCCCTCAATAGAATTCTTGGTTACTCGGATACTTTTGATATCATTCGCCTTATGCATTCTTGTTCTCGTATTGGCATCCTTGGTGATATTTAGCGCCCTCTGATTATTCCGCACATTTGATGGTGCTACACAGCCTTCCCGGTTTGGTGCCTTCTTTTGATAATTACTTACTTGGTCCTATTGGTCATCTTGCAGAGGGGAGATGAACAAGGCACTTTCTTGGCTATTGCTATTAAGAGGAGGAGGGAATTATCAGGGGAAAGCGCCAAACCATTACGACTATATAGCACTTGGAAGGGGTCAGGATAAGGATTTGGGCTGAGACGGGGAAAAGGAATGGTGCCCAAGCACTTGGACGCTCGGGGATTGAACGCAGACCGGCATGAAGCGAGACCGTCGCTCTACTGTCCAGCCCAAGTACTTATTATTTTAGGAGCGCGTCAAATTGTTAATTTAGGCCTATCAAAAGAGGGAGCACACCATAGGAAATAGGTAAGCCTGGGCCAAGCCAGAACCTTGTGGGGAGGTCCAGCATCGTGGGCGTCCAAAGCTGCTATTCTTCCCTCCATCCTCCTCAGGTCCTGCAGCTTTTCTACCAGGATTACATCAATGGAATTCGGGCTCCATCCTGCCTATTGTACTAAATTGCCTAAAAAGCTGAAATTTCCTGAAATATTAAATTTTTGGTCACGGTTTTTCTTATGGAATGATAAAGCTTTCCATTACAACATGTGATTTGATTTTTATTTGAGTTAAAACTAAAAAAAACATTTGATTAAACCTAAGTCAGTTCTTAATATTATAATGATCTGAATAAACCAATTTGGGAAAAAAATTTAAAATACCAAAAATCCCTCTGCTTGTTGAGCAAGTCAGGACTTGCTTATTAGGCCAAGTAATGCAGTTCTGGCTAACACTTATTAAATGTCTATGAAGCCTGGTGCTATCTCGCGGCAGACCCCATCACATCGCAAGTCCTGTCTCGCGACGCCAGTAAAAAAAAAGTGTATTTGGCGGAGGATAACCCCCCCCCCTCCCTCCCTCCCTCCCTCCCTCCCTCCCTCCCTCCCTCCCCCGATACGACAGTGATGCAATTAGGGTGACACGAAGATGGCTGAGTGACAGGGAGGAGGATAACTGGATGGCTGAGTGACAGGGAGGAGGATAACTGGTAGGATGAGTGACAGGGAGGAGGATAACTGGTAGGATGAGTGACAGGGAGGAGGATAACTGGTAGGATGAGTGACAGGCAGGGGATAACTGGTAGGATGAGTGACAGGGAGGAGGATAACTGGTAGGATGAGTGACAGGGAGGAGGATAACTGGTAGGATGAGTGACAGGGAGGAGGATAACTGGTAGGATGAGTGACAGGGAGGAGGATAACTGGACGGATGAGTGACAGGGAGGAGGATAACTGGACGGATGAGTGACAGGGAGGAGGATAACAGGACGGATGAGTGACAGGGAGGAGGATATTGTTGGCAGTTTTCTCACTCTCGCTATCCAGCTTTAGCGTGACCTCAGCGACACGTCGTCGTCATAATATAGCCAAGACACGGGTCGTCGTAATAGAGCCACGACATGGGTCGTTGTAATATAGCCAAGACACGGGTCGTTGTAATATAGCCAAGACACGGGTCGTTGTAATATAGCCAAGACACGGGTCGTTGTAATATAGCCAAGACACGGGTCGTTGTAATATAGCCAAGGCACGGGTCGTTGTAATATAGCCAAGACACGGGTCGTTGTAATATAGCCAAGACACGGGTCGTTGTAATATAGCCAAGACACGGGTCGTCGTAATAGAGCCAAGACACGGGTCGTCGTAATAGAGCCAAGACACGGGTCGTCGTAATAGAGCCAAGACACGGGTCGTTGTAATAGAGCCAAGACACGGGTCGTTGTAATATAGCCAAGGCACGGGTCGTTGTAATAGAGCCAAGACACGGGTCGTTGTAATATAGCCAAGACACGGGTCGTCGTAATAGAGCCAAGACACGGGTCGTCGTAATAGAGCCAAGACACGGGTCGTCGTAATAGAGCCAAGACACGGGTCGTCGTAATAGAGCCAAGACACGGGTCGTTGTAATAGAGCCAAGACACGGGTCGTTGTAATAGAGCCAAGACACGGGTCGTTGTAATAGAGCCAAGACACGGGTCGTCGTAATAGAGCCAAGACACGAGTCGTCGTAATAGAGCCAAGACACGGGTCGTCGTAATAGAGCCAAGACACGGGTCGTCGTAATAGAGCCAAGGCACGGGTCGTTGTAATAGAGCCAAGACACGGGTCGTCGTAATAGAGCCAAGACACGGGTCGTTGTAATAGAGCCAAGACACGGGTCGTCGTAATAGAGCCAAGACACGAGTCGTCGTAATAGAGCCAAGACACGGGTCGTCGTAATAGAGCCAAGACACGGGTCGTTGTAATAGAGCCAAGACACGGGTCGTCGTAATAGAGCCAAGACACGAGTCGTCGTAATAGAGCCAAGACACGAGTCGTCGTAATAGAGCCAAGACACGGGTCGTCGTAATAGAGCCAAGACACGAGTCGTCGTAATAGAGCCAAGACACGGGTCGTCGTAATAGAGCCAAGACACGGGTCGTCGTAATATGATTGTGTTGAGTGTTGTCAGCACACACAGCCAGCCCTAATGTGTGTGTGGTGTGTGTGTGTGTGTGTGTGTGTGTGGTGTGTGTGGGTGTGT
>NC_091165.1:15858094-15865594 GCF_040958095.1 Procambarus clarkii
ACTCCTGGTACACCACACTGGACTCTGGAGACTCCTGGTACACCACACTGGACTCTGGTGACTCCTGGTACACCACACCGGGCTCTGGAGACTCCTGGTACACCACACTGGACTCGTATTACTTTGCGAGTGTTTTCAGCTCAAGGCCTAGAGGGAAGGGAGGGGCTGGGAGTCACAATACCCCGGGCCAGGGGCCAGGTATTACCTGGAGGTCTTAAACATATTGGAATTAACATGTGAAAAGGATGAGGTTGCGTGGAGAGTGCCTTGTTCCTAGTGAGGCTGGGTGGGGAGTGCCTTGTTACTAGTGAGGCTGGGTGGGTGGGGAGTGCCTAGTTCCTAGTGAGGCTGGGTGGGTGGGGAGTGCCTTGTTCCTAGTGAGGCTGGGTGGGTGGGGAGTGCCTTGTTCCTAGTGAGGCTGGGTGGGTGGAGAGTGCCTTGTTCCTAGTGAGGCTGGGTGGGTGGGGAGTGCCTAGTTCCTAGTGAGGCTGGGTGGGTGGGGAGTGCCTTGTTCCTAGTGAGGCTGGGTGGGTGGGGAGTGCCTTGTTCCTAGTGAGGCTGGGTGGGTGGGGAGTGCCTAGTTCCTAGTGAGGCTGGGTGGGTGGGGAGTGCCTTGTTCCTAGTGAGGCTGAGTGCCTTGTTCCTAGTGAGGCTGAGTGCCTTGTTCCTAGTGAGGCTGGGTGGGTGGGGAGTGCCTTGTTCCTAGTGAGGCTGGGTGGGTGGGGAGTGCCTTGTTCCTAGTGAGGCTGGGTGGGTGGGGAGTGCCTTGTTCCTAGTGAGGCTGGGTGGGTGGGGAGTGCCTTGTTCCTACTGAGGCTGGGTGGGTGGGGAGTGCCTTGTTCCTAGTGAGGCTGGGTGGGTGGAGAGTGCCTTGTTCCTAGTGAGGCTGGGTGGGTGGAGAGTGCCTTGTTCCTAGTGAGGCTGAGTGCCTTGTTCCTAGTGAGGCTGGGTGGGTGGGGAGTGCCTTGTTCCTAGTGAGGCTGGGTGGGTGGAGAGTGCCTTGTTCCTAGTGAGGCTGGGTGGGTGGAGAGTGCCTTGTTCCTAGTGAGGCTGAGTGCCTTGTTCCTAGTGAGGCTGGGTGGGTGGGGAGTGCCTTGTTCCTAGTGAGGCTGGGTGGGTGGAGAGTGCCTTGTTCCTAGTGAGGCTGAGTGCCTTGTTCCTAGTGAGGCTGAGTGCCTTGTTCCTAGTGAGGCTGGGTGGGTGGGGAGTGCCTTGTTCCTAGTGAGGCTGGGTGGGTGGGGAGTGTCTTGTTCCTAGTGAGGCTGGGTGGGTGGGGAGTGCCTTGTTCCTAGTGAGGCTGGGTGGGTGGGAGTGCCTTGCTCCTAGTGAGGCTGGGTGGGTGGGGAGTGCCTTGTTCCTAGTGAGGCTGAGTGGGTGGAGAGTGCCTTGCTCCTAGTGAGGCTGGGTGGGTGGGGAGTGCCTTGTTCCTAGTGAGGTTGGGTGGGTGGGTGGAGAGTTCCTAGTGAGGCTGGGTGGGTGGGGAGTGCCTTGTTCCTAGTGAGGTTGGGTGGGTGGGGAGTGCCTTGTTCCTAGTGAGGCTGGGTGGGTGGGGAGTGCCTTGTTCCTAGTGAGGCTGAGTGGGTGGAGAGTGCCTTGCTCCTAGTGAGGCTGGGTGGGTGGGGAGTGCCTTGTTCCTAGTGAGGCTGAGTGGGTGGAGAGTGCCTTGCTCCTAGTGAGGCTGGGTGGGTGGGGAGTGCCTTGTTCCTAGTGAGGTTGGGTGGGTGGGTGGAGAGTTCCTTGTTCCTAGTGAGGCTGGGTGGGTGGGGAGTGCCTTGTTCCTAGTGAGGCTGGGTGGGTGGGGAGTGCCTTGTTCCTAGTGAGGCTGGGTGGGTGGGGAGTGCCTTGTTCCTCCCCTTCCCCCCTCACCCCCTTCCCCCCTCACCCCCTTCCCCATGCTCCTAGGGGAGGGGAGGGGGAAGGAGGGGGGAGGGGGGCTGAGGATAACGGGGGTGTCTGCATCTTGCATTAAAGATTTCCAATGTAATCTTCATACCTGAGGAAGCCATTCGCAGTTGCTAATGTTGCCCCTGCCGGCGCTCTTATGGAGGTTATATGTTACTCTCACACTGTTCTTCCTCCGCCAGAATTTGTATACATCATTGTTCTGTCAGTCTGTTCCTCAGCTGTTTGTTCTATGGTGACAGGTCTCCATAGAGCAAGAGAAACCTGAGAAGTTTATTGCAAGTTTGACCTGACTCGCGCACGCACGCGCGCCCGCACGCACGCACGCGCGCCCACCCGCACGCGCGCCCGCACGCCCGCCCGCACGCGCGCCCGCACGCACGCGCGCATACACACACACACACACACACACACACACACACACACACACACACACACACACGTTTCTTTCACCCTGAATACCCCTGTTACCTAGCAGTAAATAGGTACCTGGGAGTTAGTCAGCTGTCACGGGCTGCTTCCTGGTGTGTGTGTGTGTGTGTGTGTGGTGTGGGAACAAAAAAAAAAAAAAAAAAAAAATAGTAGTTAGTAAACAGTTGATTGACAGTTGAGAGGCGGGCCGAAAGAGCAAAGCTCAACCCCCGTAAAAACACAACTAGTGAACACAACTAGTAAACACACACACGCACACACGCATACGCACACACGCACACACACACACGCACACACGCGCGCAAACACACACACACATTCATCAAAAGAATATCATCAGCGGCATATGCTAGACTGGCCAACATAAGAACTGCCTTTAGAAACTTGTGTAAGGAATCTTTCAGAACCCAGTATACCACTTATGTAAGACCAATCCTGGAATTTGCAGTTCCAGCCTGGAGTCCATACCTAGTTAAACACAAGACAAAGTTAGAGAAGATTCAGCGGTATGCCACCAGACTAGTCCCGGAACTGAGAGGATTGAGCTACGAGGAAAGGCTAAAGGAGCTGAACCTCACATCCCTGGAAAACAGAAGAGCAAGGGGAGACATGATGACCACATACAAAATTCTCAGGGGAATTGACAGGGTGGACAAAGACAAACTCTTCAGCACGGGTGGGACACGAACAAGGGGACACAGGTGGAAACTTAGTACCCAGATGAGCCACAGAGACGTTAGAAATAATTTTTTCAGTGTCAGAGTAATTAATAAATGGAAAGCACTAGGAAGTGATGTGGTGGAGGCTGACTCCATACACAGTTTCAAATGTAGATATGATGGAGCCCAGTAGGCTCAGGAATCTGTACACCAGTTGATTGAAAGTTGAGAGGCGGGACCAAAGAGCCAAAGCTCAACCCCCGCAAACACAATTAGGTGAGTACAATTAGGTGTGTGTGTGTGTGTGTGTGTACTCACCTAGTTGTGTTTGCGGGGGTTGAGCTCTGGCTCTTTGGTCCCGCCTCTCAACCGTCAATCAACAGGTGTACAGATTCCTGAGCCTATCGGGCTCTGTCATATCTACACTTGAAACTGTGTATGGAGTCAGCCTCCACCACATCACTTCCTAGTGCTTTCCATTTATTAATTACTCTGACACTGAAAAAATTATTTCTAACGTCTCTGTGGCTCATCTGGGTACTAAGTTAGGACTCCAGCTGGAAGCTCTTGACATTGTTCCTCACAAGCGATTCCTTTGCAGACTCGAAAAACAGGCTCATGATGTCTAGGGAAAAGTTCTTAAGTGAGCGAAGGGGACTTTCAAGGAAGAAGACAAAGGGTGATAATAAGAGAATTATTAGATGGGGAGAGGTGATGTGTGGAGTACTTCAGGGGTGGGTGTTTGGGCCAGTCCTCTTCCTAATATATGTGAATGATCTTCCAGAGGCAGTAAGCTCATTCTTATCCATTTTTGCTGACGATGCTAAGCTAATGAAGTGAATCAAAACTGAAGAAAACTGTAATACATTACGAAATGATCTAGGCAATCTCCATAGATGGCCTGAGCAATGATCAATGACTACTAGACTTTAACGCTGATAAATGGAAGGTAATGAAAATGGGAGTTGGAGCAAAACAGAAAAAGAAAGAGCTAAAAGAAATACAGGATAAAGGGAAGGCAACTTCCAAGTTTTGAAAATGAGAGAGAGACTTTAGAGTAGACATAGCTCGAGACCTAACAGCAGTGGCGCACACAAGCACAATATAGAGACAGCATACGCCATCTTGAGGTTATCTTGAGATGATTTCGGGGCCTAGTGTCCCTGCGGCCCGGACCTCGACCAGGCCTCCACTCCCAGGAAGCAGCCCGTGATAGCTGACTAACTCCCAGGTACGTGTTTACTGCTAGGTAACATGAGCATCAGGGTGAAAGAAACTCTGCCCATTGATTCGGCGTCCGGGATCGAACCCGGGACCACAGGATCACGCGTCCAGTGTTCTGTCCTCTCAGCCATACTGACAAACGTCCAGTTATCCTTTTGTAACTTTGGCAAAGATCCGTTCCGAGGGCTACATCCCTTGTGAGTCCAGTGTCGAGTATGCTGCCCTGGCATGGAACCCCTACCTAAATAACTACAAAACAAAACTAGAAAAGTTCCATAAATATGCTACGTTCTTGAGCTAAGGGGACTAAGCTATGAAGAAAGACTGAGGTGAACTGGAGCTCATTACAGTGGAGGAAAAAAATAGGGTAGACATGATAATGACGTACAGGATATTAAGGGGGATTGTCAAAGTAAATACAGAAAAAATGTTCAGATTAGGGAACAGAAGAACGAGAGGACATAATTGGAAACTGAAAACGCAATTGGGTCACAGATATAATAAAGGTACTTTTTCAGTCTAGTGGTCGTAAATAAGTGGGACGAACTATATGAGGAATTGTCGAAGCCAATTCGATACATTATTTTAAATGTAAGTATAATTAGAAATAAAATTAAAAGTCACTGCATTGAACTAATGTGATCGAGAGGCGGGGCTTAAGAGCAGATGCTCGACCATGCAAGTACAACAAGGTGCGCACGCACACACCCTGAGTATTCACCTAGTTGTGCTTCCTAGGGTTGAGCTCTGCTCTTAAGCCTCTCAACTGTTACTAACTACTAATTTTTACCACCCGTGTTAAACCGTTTATCATTATCTACCCTGTCAATTCCTCTGAGAATTTTGTAGGTAATGATCATGTGTCTCCTTACTCTTCTGTCTTCTAGTGTCGTGAGGTGCATTTCTCGCAGCCTTTCTTCGTAACTCATGCCTCTTAGTTCTGGGACTAGCCTAGTGGCATATCTCTGAACTTTTTCAAGCTTCGCTTTGTGCTTGACAAGGGATGGCTCCATGCTGGGGCCGCATACTCCAGTATTGGTGTTACATATGTGGTATTACAGTGTGTGTGTGTGTGTGTGTGTGTGTGTGTGTGTGTGTGTACTCACCTATTTGTGCCTGCAGGATCGAGCATTGACTCTTGAACTCCATTAGCATTTTCTCTGACCATCTCTGCAACCTGTTCAGTCCCCTAAGAGGATCCTACAATCCTTATCTATCACAACTCTTCTCATTAATTTTGGGTCATCCGCAAAGATCGACATGTAGGATTCTACTCCTGCAAACATGTCATTAACGTATATTAGAAATATAAATGGTCCCAGCACCGATCCTTGAGGTACTCCACTCGCTACTGTTCGCCTGTCCGGCTTCTCACCCCATGCCGTTACTCTCTGGCCCCTTCCTGTTAGGTAGTTCCATACCCATGCTAGGGCCTTTCCGCTTACTCCTGCTTGCCTCTCAAGTTGGAATAGCAGTCTCATGTGCGGTACTGTACTCTCACACAGTGTGTGTGTGTGTGTGTGTGTGTGTGTGTGTGTGTGTGTGTGTGTGTGTGTACTCACCTAATTGTACTCACCTAATTGTGCTTGCGGGGGTTGAGCTCTGGCTCTTTGGTCCCGCCTCTCAACCGTCAATCAACTGGTGTACAGATTCCTGAGCCTATTGGGCTCTATCATATCTACATTTGAAACTGTGAATGGAGTCAGCCTCCACCACATCACTTCCTAATGCATTCCATTTGCTAACTACTCTGACACTGAAAAAGTTCTTTCTAACGTCTCTGTGGCTCATTTGGGTACTCAGCTTCCACCTGTGTCCCCTTGTTCGCGTCCCACCAGTGTTGAAAAGTTCGTCCTTGTTTACCCGGTCGATTCCCCTGAGGATTTTGTAGGTTGTGATCATGCCCCCCCTTACTCTTCTGTCTTCTGTGTGTGTGTGTGTGTGTGTGTGTGTGTGTGTGTGTGCGTGTGTGTGTGTGTGTAATCTCCGATTCATCCAGGGTTCAGTGACTGGCTCGGTTTTGTCGTGGGGCGACAAGCTTACCGCTTTCGTTGCCTTCCATTTGGTTTGAATCTGGCTCCTCGAGTGTTCACACGCCTTACCGGGTCGTGGTGAACTGTATGCTCGGTTAGGGGTTCAGGTTCTGGATTACCTCGACGACTGGCTTTTGTGGGCTCCCAGCCAGTCCGCGTGATATGGTTCTTTCCCAGCTCGCCGGGTTCGGGTTCATGGTGAACTGGAGGAATTAAGTCCCTTTTGGTTCCCTCTCGGGTTCGGACTTAACTGGACTGTGTCAGGGTCGTTCCTTCTGCCGTTCTCGCGATCTATGGGCTCGGATCCTGTGAGCCTTGCATCGGCTGCTGCATCGCCGGCTTCCTCTGCAGGTATTACGGGGTTCTGGGCCATAGCGCCTCCCTGTGCCCTCGCTCGATATGTTCACGGATGTCTCGTCTCTCGGCTGGGGTTTTGTGACAAGTGCTCACCAGGCCGGCCAGGGTCGGTGGGGTCCGCCCTTCCGTCGAGCTCACAGCACGGTGCGGGAGTTAAGAGGATTTGGGTCGCTCGAGGAACAATGATCCGGCTTCATTCGACCTCTCCCCAGTGGTTCATTGCCATAATCGCTGAGATTTGGTGCGGTCCTTGGTTCTTTGGGGCTGGTCACTTCGGGTGATTTCTCTGCTGAGTTCTCAGGGTTTGGCTCTCCTGGCGGTTCATGTTCAGGGGATGTCAAACGTCCTGGCAAACGGCCTGTCTCGGTTCATTCCCCTTTCCACGGAATGGACGGTCGACGCCGACTCCTTCAGTTGACTCCGCCGGACGTACGGGCGCCCAGAGGTGGACCTATTCGCATCTGCGTGGTCGAGGCATCTTCCAGTTTATGTGGCGCCCTTCCCAGACTACGAGGCCGTCGGGATCGATGCTTTTCGGCTGGATTGGTCGAGGCAGAGTCACCTGTACCTCTTTCCTCCAGTCCGGTTGTTGCTCTGGATCCTGGCTCGGTTGAAGACTTACCAAGGGAGAGTAGTCCTGTTGGCTCCATGGTGGCCGGGCCAGCCTTGGTTTCAGGCGCTTCTTGCTTAATGTCCAAACCCGAGGGCTTTCCCGCGGCTCCGCCTCTTTCAGCAGATCAGTCTGGTCCGTTACGTGGCTGGTTCTTCTCCTCTACTGTTCGCATCTGGTCTTTTTGACGTGGGTGTATCACCACTTGTTTTGTGATCAGGTGGCTTAGTTGATGGTGTCCCACCTGCGAGTTTCTTCTTGACGGCAGTGTGAAATTTCCTGG